>NC_081295.1:33052500-33277500 GCF_030435805.1 Mustela lutreola
TTACATTTAACCAGGACTGAAAATAGTATGTAAGAGGTATCTATGAAAATGTTTGCTTCTAAGTTTCCATTTTCTATGATGGTGATAATAATGATAAAATAGAAATATGTCATACAGTGCTATAACTATATCTATATGTATATATAGATAAATTTTATGTATATAATAGACTATATATACTTAAAAAGATATATATTATATATATAAATTTTGTATATGCAGTATGTTTTTTAAATTTTATGTCTGTAATGATTTTCAGAATGTGAAGATATATAAAAGTTTTACATAATACTCAATGTTTGTGATTTATTGTATGATGCTGATGTTGAGATTTGTATTTTATTTATTTAATACTATATCTTTTTAAACACAAGAGCAAGGTCAAAATGTAATATTAAATATAATGAAAACAGTAAAATTAAACAGCAAGCAATAACTAATCTTCACAAAAATCTCAACAGATTTACTATCTTGGTTTCATTTATTAGAAAATCAACTCAGAAAAGTTAATTAGTATATGCAAAGTTATATAGCTACAAAGCAGTGGAACGAAATCTGAATTCACATCTTTCACCAAAATTCTTTCATTCTTCTATACCAGTGGTTCTTAGACTTTAACATGCATCAGAATCACCAAAGACCTCATTAAAACACACATTGCAGGGCCCCACTTGATGCTGCTGATTCACAAACAGGTGAACTGCCAGTCTATATGAAGGTGCCTCCTGGATGTAGAAAGAAGGAGAAAAGAGGAAGCAGGCTCATCTCATGGCTAGTTAAGAGTAAAGTGCTTTGTCATTAAAAACATAATTCCCAGAGCCACACTGCCTTAAATCCTGGCTCCACTACTCACACAATGTATATTCCTCTTTACCCTAATAACTCTCTTCTGTAAAATGGTGATAAGAATAGTTCCAACCTCACAGTGAGACTTACAAGGGCCAATATGCATAAGATACTTAGAACCAGGTCTGGCATGTAGTATACATCAACAAGTGATAACTGTTACTATCACAACTTGCCAATCTGTTTAAGATTCCTGAGTATTAAAACTTCCATTAGAAGACATATTGAGGGATGCCTGGGTGGCTCAGCTGGTTAAGCAGCTGCCTTTGGCTCAGGTCATGATACCAGGGTCTTGGGATGGAGTCCCTCACTGGGCTCTTCGCTCAGCAGGGAGCCTGCTTCTCTCTCTCACTTTGCCTGCCACTCTGCCTGCTTGTGCTCTCTCTCTCTCTCTGTCTCTCTGTCAAACAAATAAATAAAACCTTTAAAAAAAATAGAAGACATATTGATTTATATAGTTGTCATTTTCTGACAAAGAAATACACAGAAAGGAAAGAGATACACAAATTGACAGAGGAAAATTTCTGAAACTAAATTAAGAAAAAAATTCTATTGCATCATTTCCTGTAAAACAGTGGCTGAAATTTTCAAACCATGTTTTGTAAAGACACAGATCATATTTCTAATAGGTGATTCTTATATTGATCTTTCATAAATCCTGATAGCATAACATAACAGTAAATCATAAATCAGTGAAGAAATTTCTGAAGTGAGTTGGGATAATAGGTCCTGGGAACTTTGCTTTAAAATGATTTAGCCTCTATATGGTACAGACAAAAAGTTTAGATGAATAAAGAGTGAGCATATCTGTTGGACTCTTTAAAATATTAGCTGTTATCTGTCATATAGACTTATCAAAAAGTGCTGGATCATGGTTGATTCCTCAGTGAGTCTTCTAACAATGAAGATGTTGGTTGAAATGTGAGTAATATGAGAAATCAAGGGTTCATATATACCACTCTGTTTAGCAAATTTAAGAACCATAGTCTTTTTTTCACAGAGAAAAATGGTCTATACACTTCATATTTGTGAGTATTATGGACCATTTAATATATAAGTTAGATAAATAGAAAGAAAGAGAACATGACAGACATGAAAAAGAGAGGGAGGGAGAGAAAGAGAGATATTAATTTTCCCTACAGAAAAGTATTATGAAACTTTTTAATGAGAGGAAAGCCCAGACATAATGATGAAGAGTATCAGCAAGAGACAGTAAAAGTTAGACTGATAAATACATAGATAAATTTAGAATGTTTTCCATTGCTAATATTATAGCACAAACAAGACTTTTTTTTTTAATGTAGTCTATAGTGATGAAAGTAGGTCTTTCTTATTAAAAATAAAAATTATTTTTACTTCGGTAAAACTTCAGAAGGACCTTCCCATCCAGTGAAAGATCTAATTCTCATAGTTCAACCATCTACAAGAGCACACCTACTTTCACTACATTTTTGAAAGGCTCTAATCTCTAAGGAACATCCTCCCAATATCATTTCTACAGTAATTCAGAATTTTAATGCATTTTATAATTCAAAAGAAATTAAAATTAGTATTAATCTAACAAATCTTTCAAAAGTTATAACACAACTTGAAATTCCACAGATATATGTAAATCCATGAAACTTAATGTAGCTTCTATTTTTATAGAATATAAAGTCCAGAAGCATCGTTCTGCCTTTAGCCTAGACCAACACTAACCCATTTTCAGGAAGGGAGTGAATTATAATTTGCTTTTTCGGTCCTATGAGAAAAACTTGGGTTACTTTACATTATAATACTTTAATGTTTGTGATGTCTTTTAGAGACATCATATTCACCAGTATTTACAGTATCTGAAACACTGAAATGTCCCATGAGTAGGAATGGAAGTTCTGAGGGCTTTTATACGCTTCCTGTTGCTAAGGTAACCACATCCTTGATATCCATGTGTTTGACATGTCACTCTCATTTTGTGTCTGGCTCTCAGAGAGCCAGCACTAGTGCATGGCATAAAAAAGAAAGAAAGAGATAAAGAAGGAAAGAGAAAAAAAGAAATAAAAACAAGACAAAAGACATTGGAAACTGTTCCTTCTTAAAAATTTCTTTCTTTTTTTCTTTTGAATAATAAAATTCCTCAAGTTAATGATGAAATACTTAAATTCCTAAATTGAATTAAGGTAGAGATTTAATAAGAAATTAAGAATTAATAGGAGCCTTCTATAGATAAGATTATTAAACATTATCAGAAAATATAAAAATCCCCACAAGTTTATGCATGATCAACTGTAGAATAACATTCATGCATGTACCAAAAGAAAAGGAATACTGAGAGTATGTGAACTATTCAATAAACTCAATGAACTGTTAAAAAAAGTTCTTTTAACTTTAGATATACCTACCATAAATACTTAAATATTGAAGTCAGTTCAACCATAAAAACTGATCAACATAAAATATGTTTAAGAGAAAGGCAATTTATTTT
The DNA here is from genome assembly GCF_030435805.1 of Mustela lutreola. Taxonomy (NCBI): domain Eukaryota; kingdom Metazoa; phylum Chordata; class Mammalia; order Carnivora; family Mustelidae; genus Mustela; species Mustela lutreola. Next base: position 33,055,808 of record NC_081295.1, read on the forward strand.
TATGCATTACATATGAACTGATCTATTACTTACTTGATCACTATTTAAAGCAAAAATTTTTCCACATTCTGGTTCCTTTAGAAATAAAATATATTTAGATTTAAATCAATACAAAAAGCATATTTCAGTAATTTTTAAATTATTATTTATAAATACTATGAAAAATTTAGAGATATTTTCATAAGCCTCCAAGTAAAATCAAACAAATAAACATTGTGTACCTTTTTTTTTATTTAAATCTGATGGCATAATATACAATGCAAGAGATAATTAAGAAAATTATTGGGTAACATCATTGTTTTTTTGAATGTTAGTCAAAGCCTGTCTATTATCATTTCTAATTTTAGTTTTCATGTTTCAATAATAATATAAAATTCAAAGGTTTATATCTGTCCCTTTGTAGAGGTCAGAAATACAGCAACTTCTTTTAATTTAGCATAATCTTTGGTACCCAGCATAAATAGTGGCCTAGTTTCTCCTTCTTTTTTAAGTCCTTGTTGCCCCAACAACCCATCAGCACCTGATAATTCCTCCTAGTCATTGCCTACACAGACTGAGCCAAAGCTTAAATTGCTCAATATGAAGTACAGAAAGGGCTTCAGTGTCACCCAGCAATGTTAATATATGGACAAATGGTCAAAAAGTGAATTGCATTACAGAGGACACTTTCAATACAATATAAATACTGTATCATCATTTTAGCATCCTGGCCAGCTACCGCCAAGATTTAACACTACAATTTTTTTCTTAAAAAGAAAAAAAAGGTTATTGAAAAACTCATGATAGCAAAGTTCAAATAATAGGTTTAACATTAGAACAAAGTTATTAAAAAAAAAAAAAACTAATTCCAATCACTAGATTCCAGGCATAATAATGAACACAAACAAGAGTGTCAAACTGAGTAGAAAATACTAATAAAATTTGGTTTTCATTATGCATAGACATCATCTGTTTTTGTAGTCAGAGAGCACCAACAGCTACTATTTGGGAACATGGAAAATGTTGATGAGTTGATGAGTTTTGATGAAAATTAAAGAAATATGAGACTGGAATTCATCACAGTTCAGATTGTTATTAACTGGGTGAGTCAGTATAAGATTTCTTTAAGCAAGATTTCCTTACTTATCTTCTATAAGATTTCTTCACAAACTTAAAAAATTATATACTGGTATAGAAAACTGGTAGAGAAAAAAAAAAAAAGAAAGAAAGAAATTAGAGGTCCATTAATTGCTTTTGTGAGTTTATGCTTCTCACCAGGTGGTCCAATTTCATATTAGGTAAGTAAAGCTTCAGTAAAATGAACAAGGAAGACACTTCTGTCCTTGGCTGAGATTGAAACAAAGGGACTGGATTTACTCTCCCAACTGAAGCAACCAAAACAAGTGAACAAAATATAAAGGTTTTGAAGATACTAGCCATCAGTCAATGAAGGACAGTGATTCCTGATGGACAGAAAACAAGTAAGGTTGGTGTTGTAATTACCTCAGTTTAAAGCCTCAAGAGGGTTTGTAAGCAGCAGGACAGTAAGGAAGAGCCCAGATGGAACTGGTACAATCCCTGATGTGAATCAGAGTTGAGACTCTGGAGAGAGTAAGAGTGCATTTTCAGGAAATGGTACCAAAGATGGGAGTTATGTGCACAGAGAAAATATCAGATCTGTAGAGGGTCCTCCTGGAGGATATAGGTGAATATTGATGACAACATAAGTGTGAGAAAATACTCAATGGTGGGAAAAGAATCATCCTAAATGATTAGAAGAAACACTACGTGTGCCCATTTAGGATGAAGAATGTGCCTGTTTCCACTAGCCAGACTGAAAAAACTTCATAATATATGGGCCATTTAGATAAAGTACATATGACGGCTTTTTCTAAACTAATCTAGGTGTAGATTATAGCTGCTCTATTCCCACTGAAAAAAAACTAACTTAAAAGAAGGACCCCAAAAGGTCAAACTGTTTTTAGTATTTAGCTAAATTCCATAACAAAGCACAGAAATATTTATAGAAATGCAAAATTATTCAGCATCCAACAAGGTTAATTACATGATTTGTAATCAGGAAAATATGACACATAATGAAGAAAAATATCAACTAGTTGAAATTGATGCAAAATTATTGTTAAAAATAGCAGATAATGTAATTAAAATAATCCTTATAGTTTTCTTCCATCTATTTAAAAAGTTAAGTAGAGAATTAGAGGATATATAAAAGACCCAAATTAAACTTCTAGATATGAAACTACAATGTCTGAAATGAAAAATACACTGGATGAGAGTACCTACAGACTATATGTTGCAAAAGAAAAGAGAAGAAAATACTAGTGATCTTGAAGATATGGCAAGAGAAACTATTCAAAACGAAATACACAGAAAAATAATTTAAAAATAAACATAACTCATTTTTTTTTTTGAGTATCAAAGCTCAATGGTTGTTAGTATATTTACAAAGCTGTATACTAGAAAAAACTGAATGATACAGTATAGTGAATTCTTTGGCATGTGAATCATATTTTGATAGAAAATTTTTTTAAAAATTGAGCTATGGGGGCACCTGAGTGGCTCAGGGGGTTAAAGCCTCTGCCTTCAGCTCAGGTCATGATCCCAGGGTCCTGGGATCAAGCCCCACATCGGGCTCTCTGCTCGGCATGGAGCCAGCTTCCTCCTCTTTCTCTCTCCCTGCCTCTCTGCCTACTTGTGATCTCTGTCTGTCAAATAAATAAATAAAACCTTAAAAAAATATATTGAGCCATGGGAAACTTCAAGGGACCTAATATACATGTATGGAGCCCCCAAAAGAGAGAAAGGAGAAAAAAACAGAAAAGGAAAATTTGTAGAAATTAATAAAATCTTTTAAATTTTATGAAAAGTATAAACCCAGAGATCCAATAAACTCCACAAGTTGTAAGTACAATAAAAAATGAAATTAAGACATATTATAATCAAATTGTTCAAAATGAGAGATAAGAGAAAAATCTCAGAAGCGACAAAAATTAAAAAGGTTAAACAGCAATGCAGGTGGAAAAAAGAAGGACAGCAGATTTCTCATGAAAAACAATGTAAGCAAAAAGTCAGTGGAGTAACATTTCTAAAGTATTGAAGAAAATATTTATCTTAGAATCAAGTGGAATTAATTCCTCAATTTTATTCTTCTCTTTCAAGTTGTGGTCACATATGGATTTTGGAATTAGCTTTTTAATTTATAAAATAAAACAAAACAAAAAGACAGAGACAGAATACTCAAATTACTAAAATCAAAAATTAAAGAGGAGAACCCGGCTGGCTCAGTCAATAGAGCATGTGACTTTATCTCAGGGTCATGAGTTTAAAATCTACATTGGGTACAGAGCTTACAAGGAAGGAAGGAAAAAAGGAAGGAAGGAAGGAAGGAAGGAAAGAAGGAAGGAAGGAAGGAAGAAATTGAAGAGAACATCACTACCAATCTTATGAAGTGCAAAAGCTTATAAGAGAATACTATGAACAACCATATGCCACAAATTAATATAACTTATGAAAGGGTAAAAAAAGAATCACTCCTCATATACTGAAAGACACAAATTATTGAAACTCACAGGTTCTGGTTCAAGATAGAAATATAGGAAGATCCTGAATTCTACTCTTCCCACATACACACCAAATCTACACCAAATATGAATTATTTTCCTCTGAAACAAACCTAAAAACTGGCAGAGTTACCAATCGACATTAGGCAAATGAAAGTGAAACCACTTTGAAACTGGCAGGAAAGACTGAGACAATAAACCCCATTTGGGGCATGGCAACTCACAATTGGGAGGGAACCCAAACCTGGAACTTCTCCCTGGGGACTGAAGGGTTCATACCCTAAATTTTAAGACCAGTACCTGAGAGAAATTAGTGCCCAGAACATCTGGCTTTAAAACCAGTGAAGCTTCGAGTCACATGTGGCTGTGGTTAAGTGAGGGACATTTTAAAGGATCCGTATGCAGACTCACCATGGGACACATGTCACATGCTCTCTCTGCCATACTCCAGAGAACCTGTGTCTCCCAGAGGGAGATTTTACACATACCTAGTGACTCAATTTTTGTGGCTACAACTTTAGTAACCTGGCTCAGGAGGCCAGTGGAGTTGCATTCTTGGGTCCCATTGGACTATCACAATCAGATATTTCTTGGCAGACTACCACTCCCAAGACTAATACTCCCAACTCCTGCACAGTTAGGAGACTGAAATACACTCCAGTCTTTCTAAAAAAGAAGTCTATTTGCTTGTCAGGGAGCTTTGGCCTGGGGAAGGCTTCTGATCTGGTACACTTATAGGGACCAAGGAGGTGCTCTCAGGGAACAGAAGCTGATGAAGGCAATATTTTCACTCTCCCTCTTCCTCACTCCAGATAACTGCTATCTTATAGGGAAAAAAAGCTTATACCCTTGTCTGGTGCCCTAATTTTTGCCACTGTTGCCATGTTAACTTCTACATCACTTCAATCTGGTAGCAATAGAGCATCAGATCACAAGTTCTATAGGACTATAATCAATGGAGAAAGAGTTCTGAAACAGTTACCACCCTCAGGGCATAGCAAGAGGCAACATTCCCAGGAGCTCAATCTTCATGTAAAGAGGCCTATTAGCTTATCATCATCATTGCAGCCTGAGGGGCAGGCCTTTAATTAAACACAGATCTAAGGGTTAGCCGTAAACCTTTCCTGACAACTCACAGAATGAACAATATATTTGGGCTCTCCTTCTGCTGTGTTCCAGAGTGCCAACATTTTCTTGGAGGCAAGATCTTATACATGTCTGATACCCCAGTTTTTATATGGTGTCCTTATTTTTGTGGCTGCTACCAAGGGGATACTCCTTGACTATCAGACTCTTGTGGCAATAGGGCTTATGTTCTTGAGTCCTAGAGGACTAAAACAATTAGGGAGATAATTCAGGCTACCATCCTCAAGGCACTGCACAGAAATCAGGCTGAAACTCACTCCTAGCATCTCCATCAGAGATGTTTACTGAGCTTTAGCTTTAGGGGAAGTCTCCAGGCTTGGCATGCATCTAGAGGCTATGGAAGTCTCTCAGGAAATGTAGACTGGGGAACAGCATCTTTGCATGCCTCTCTTCCTGTGTACAGCTTACTGGTTATTTCCCAGAAAGCAACCTGTGCCGCACCTGGAGCCCCAATTTATGTGACTTCTTCCTAGTTGACAACTCCAGATTGCCTGGTACTGTTCCTGGTCCTACAGAAATGAATGCATTTGCAATCTTTAAAAGATTGTTTGAGGGTGTAAACTCTAATTAGCCTGAATCTAAATGCTAACCAACATCCTCTTCTTGGGACCCTGACTAGTCTCAGCATACCTACAACTGCTGGTGGCTACAAAAATAAAATAGTCACCTTGGGCAATCACAAAAGTTAGGGAGACACACAACAGCTAGAGCAGACTTGACCAGAAAGTTTCATCTTTTTAACAAGGCCAAATATTTAAGACTAAGAGAAGTGACTATTTCTCTAATGCATAGAGATAACACAAAGATTCAAGCAAAATGGAGGAAAAGAGTATGTTCCACACAACAAAGAAAATCTAAAAAAAAAAAAAAAAAAGAAAGAAAAAACACAACAACAACAAAACACAACAGCCTAATGAAATGGAGAAAAATAATTTACTCAAAGAATTCAAAGTATGATCATAAAATTTCTCACTAAAGCTGGGAAAAGAATGTCTGAACAAAATGAGCACTTTGACAAAGAAATAAGAAATATAAGAAAGTTCCAAACAGAAGCCACAGAACTCAAGAATGCAATAACTGAATTTTTAAAAAAGTAAACTAGAGCCATTCAACAACTGACTAGATAAAGCAGAAGAAAGGATCAGTGAATATGAAGACAGAGCAGAGGAATTCACCCAATCAGAACAGAAATGTTTTTCAGAGTCCAGAGTCTCTCATGTTCATCTCCCCATCCAATTTCCCTCAACTCCCTTCTCCTCTCCATCTCCCCATGTCCTCCATGTTATTCGTTATGCTCCACAAATAAGTGAAACCATATGATACTTGACTCTCTCTGCTTGGCTTATTTCACTCAGCATCATCTCTTCCAGTCCCGTCCATGTTGATTCAAAAGTTGTGTATTCATCCTTTCTGATGGAGGCATAATACTCCATAGTTCCTATGGACCATGTCTTCCTTATCCATTGGTCCGTTAAAGGGCATCTTGGTTCTTTCTGCAGTTTGGCGACCATGGCCATTGCTGCTATAAACATTGGGGTAGAGATGGCCCTTCTTTTCACTACATCTGTATCTTTGATGTAAATACCCAGTAGTGCAATTGCAGGGTCAAAGGGAAGCTCTATTTTTAATTTCTTAAGGAATCTCCACACTGTTCTCCAAAGTGGCTGCACCAACTTGCATTCCCACAAACAGTGTCAGAAAAGACCCCAAATTGCTAAGAAAATGTTGAAAAACAAAAATAAAACTGGTGGCATCATGTTACCTGATTTCAAGCTTTACTACAAAGCTGTGATCACCAAGACAGCTTGATACTGGCATAAAAACAGACACATAGACCAGTGGAACAGAGTAGAGAGCTCAGATATGGACCCTCGATTCTATGGTCAAATAATCTTCGACAAAACAGGAAAAAATATACAGTGGAAAAAAGACAGTCTCTACAATAAATGGTGCTGGGAAAATTAGACAACCATATGTAGAAGAATGAAACTCGACCATTCTCTTACACCGTACACAAAGATAAACTCGAAATGGATAAAAGACCTCAACACGAGACAGGAATCCATCAGAATCCTAGAGGAGAACATAAGCAGTAACCTCTTCGATATCAGGCACAGCAACTTCTTTCAAGATATGTCTCCAAAGGCAAAGGAAACAAAAACGAAAATGAACTTTTGGGACTTCATCAAGATCAAAAGCTTCTGCACAGCAAAGGAAACAATCAACAAAACAAAAAGGCAACCATGGAATGGGAGAATATATTTGCAAATGACAGTACAGACAAAAGGTTGATATCCAGGATCTATAAAGAACTTCTCAAACTCAACACACACAAAACAGAAAATCATATCAATGGGCAGAAGATATGAACAGACATTTCTCCAATGAAGACATACAAATGGTTATCAGACACATGAAAAAATGTTCATTATCACTAGCCTTCAGGGAGATTCAAATTAAAACCACATTGAGATACCACCTTACACCAGTGAGAATGGCCAAAATTAGCAAGATAGGAAACAACATGTGTTCGAGAGGTATGGAGAAAGGGGAACCCTCTTACACTGTTGGTGGGAATGCAAGTTGGTGTAGCCACAAAAAAAAAAAAAAAAAAAAAAAAAACTTAATAATTTTTTTGCTTCAAGTTTTTATTTAAATTCTAATTAGTTAACATATAATATAATATTGGTTTTAGGAGTAAACTTAGTGACTCATCACATACATAACACACAGTGCTTATTACAAAGGTCAACTTAAAATTGAATTGATATGAGTCACCTTTTCCAACCACAATGGTCTGAAACTAGAAATCAATTATAACACAAAACTAGAAAATTCAGAAATATGTGAAGACAAACAATATTTTACTAAACAACCAGTCCAACTGAACTCAAAGGCAAAAAGAAAAATACCTTGAGACAAACAGAAAGGAAATACAGCATACTAAAATTTCTGGGATGCAGCAAAAGAAATTTTAAGGGGGAAGGTCACAGTGATAAATGCTACCTCAAGAAAAACAGAAAAATTTTAAATTACCTAACTTTAAAGGGGGTAGAAAGAGAAGAAAAATAGTGTAAAAAATTAGTGGAAGGTAATAAACACTGAAGCATAAAGAAATAGAGACTGATTGCTTCTTGGCCTTTTGGCTAAGATAGTGAGGAAATAGAGACTGAAAAGATCAATAAAATCAAGAACTGGCTCTTTGAAAAGATAAACAAAACTGGCAAACCTTTAGACTCACCAAGAAAAAAAAAGACAGAGGGCTCAAATAAATAAAATCAGAAATGAAAGAAGAGACATTATAGCTGATACTATAGATATACAAAGAATTATACAATACTACTATGAACAAGTTTTTGCCAATAAGTTGTGCAACCAAGAAGAAATGGCTAAATTCCTAGAAACATCACCTTCAAAGACTACATCATAAAGAAATAGAAAACTTGAACAGACTCATTACTAGTCTGTTCAATCAAGGACTTGATCCTGTTCAATCAAGGAAATTGAAATAGTAATTTAAAAAACTGCCTATAAACCAAAGTTCAGGATCAGACAATTTTACTAGTAAATTCTGTCAAACATTCAAAGAAAAATTAATACCAATCTTTCTCAAAGTCTTCCAAAAATAGAAGAAGAAGATACACTTTCAGCCTCTTTTTCTGAGGCCAATGTTACCTTGGTACTAAAATCAGATAAGAATACCACAAAAAAAGGAAATTACAGGCTAATGTCCTTGGTGAACACATATACTTAATAAACATCCTCAACAAAATCTTAGCAAATCAAATTCAACAATTTTTTGAAAGGATCATACTTGGTGATTAAGTGAGATTTATTCCAAGGACAGAAGGAGAATTCAACATCTGCAAATAATTGCTGTGATACAACATATAATCCAAATCAATGATAAAAAATCATATGATCATCTCAATAGATTCATAAAAAAGCATTTCACAAAATTCAACATACAAATATGAGAAAAACTCTCAATAAAGTGAGTGTAGAGGGAATGCACTTCAACATAATAAAGACTATTTATGAACAAGCCCATGGTCAACATCATATTCAATGATGAAAAGCTGAAAGCTTTTCTTATCATATTCAATAATGAAAAGCTGAAAGCTTTTCCTTTAGGATCTGGAATAGGGATGCTCACTCTCATCACTTTTTTCAACATAGATTTAGAAATCTTAGACACAGTAATTAGGCAAGAAAAAGAAAAATCATCCAAATTTGAAAGAAAGTAAGTCTCATTATTTACAGATGATATACTATTTATTGAAAACCCTGAACAGTTCACCAGAAACTTTTAAAACTAATAAATAATTTCAGTAAAATTGCAAGATATAAAGTCAACACACAGAGATACGTTGCATTATCTTTCATGCCAAAGAGCCTCAAAAGAAAGCTGGGGTAGTGATTCTCATATCAGATAAATTAGATTTTAAGCTAAAGACAGTAGTCACAGATAAAGAAGGACACTACATCATTCCAAAGGGTCTATCTGCCAAGAAGATCTAACAAATGTAAATATGCCCTCAATACGGGAGAAGCCTACAACATAACACAACTGTTAATCAAGATAAAGAGTCATGTTGATATGAATATATTAATAGTAGGAGATCTTAACCACCACTCTCAGTGATAAATAGATCATCAAAGCAGAAAACCAATAAAGAAACAGAGCATTTAATGGTACATTAGACCAGACGGACCTCATACATATATAAAGAACATTCCACCCTAAAATAACAGAATACTCATTCTTCTCAAGTGCACATGAAACTTTCTCCAGAATAGACCACAAACCTGGTCAAAATCAGGGCTCAACTGATACCTAAAGATTGAGATTATTCCCTACATATTCTCAGACCACAATGCTTTGAAACTGGAACTCAACCACAAGAAAAAGTATGGAAGGAATTCAAACACTTGGAAGCTAAAGACCACTCTGCTTAAAAATGTTTGGATCAACCAGGAAATCAAAGAACTTAAACAATTCATGGAAACCAATGAAAATGAAGACACATCAGTACAAAACCTATGGGATACGGCAAAGGCCATCCTAAGGGGGAAATGCACAGCCATCCAAGCCTCACTCAAAAAAATTGAAAAATCCAGAATACACCAGATCTCTTTACACCTTAAAGAACCAGAGAATTGACAACAAATTAAGCCAACCCCACACACAAGAAGAGAAATAATCAGGACTAGAACAGAGATCAATGAGATAGAAACTAGAGATACAGTAGAACACATCAATGAAACTAGAAATTTGTTTTTTGAAAGAATCATTAAGATTGATAAACCACTGACCAAACTAATCCAAAAGAAAAGAGAGAGGACCCAAATTAATAAAATTATGAATGAAAAGGGAGAGATCACGACTAACACCAAAGAAATAGAAACAATCATCAGAAATTATTATAAACAGTTATATGGCATTAAGTTAAGCAACCTAAACAAAATGGATGCATACCTGGAAACCTATAAACTTCCAAAACTGAATCAGGAAGAAATTGACAACCTGAATAGACCAAAATCTAGTAACAAGATTGAAGCAGTGATTAAAAACCTCCCAAAAACAAGAGCCCAGGACCTGATGGATTCCCTGGATAATTCTATCAAATACTCAAAGAAGAAATAATACCCATTCTTCTGAAGCTGTTTCAAAAATTAGAAACAGAAGGAAAACTTCCAGACTCTTTTTATGAAGCCAGCTTTACCTGATCCCCAAAACAGGCAAAGACCCCACCAAAAAGGAGAATTTCAGACCAATATCCCTGATGAGTATTGATGCTAAGATTCTCAACAAGATCCTAGGTAATAGGATTCAACAGTACATTAAAAAGATTATCCACCATGACCAGATGGGATTTATCCATGGGATGAAAGTGTGGTTCAACATTCACAAATCAATCAACGTGATAGAAAAAAATCAGTAAGAGAAGAGAGAAGAAGCTATGGTCCTCTCAATTGATGCAGAAAAAGCATTTGACAAGATACAGCATCCATTCCTGATTAAAACCCTTCAAGTATTAAAACCCTTCAAGGGATAGAGGGAACATTCCTCAACTTCATAAAATATATCTATGAAAATCCCACAGCAAATATCATCCTCAATGGAGGAAAGCTGACAGCCTTCCTTTTGAGATCAGGAACACAACAAGGATGTCCATTTTCACCACTGTTGTTCAACAAAGTACTAGAAGTCCTAGCAACAGCAATCAGACAACAAAAAGAAATAAAAGGTATTCAAATTGACAAAGAAGAAGTCAAACCCTGTCTCTTCACACATAACATGGTACTTTATATGGAAAACCCAAAGACTCCACCCCCAAACTACGAGAACTCATATAGCAATTCAGTAATGTGACAGGATACAAAATCAATCTACAGAAACCAGTTGCTTTCTTATACACTAACAATGAACATATAGAAAGGGAAATGAGAGAATCAATTCCATTTATTATAGCACCAAGAACGATAAGATACCTGGGAATAAAACTAACCAAAGAGGTAAACGATCTGTACTTGAGGACCTACAGAACACTCATGAAAGAAATTGAAGGAGACATAAAAAGATGGAAGAGTATTCCATGCTCATGGATTGGAAGAATAAATATTGTTAAAATGACTAGACTGCATAAAGCAATTTATACTTTCAATGTCATCCCAATCAAAATTCCACAGTATTTTTCAAAAAGCTAGAACAAACAATCCTAAAATTTGTATGGAACCAGAAGAGATCTGAATTGCTAAGGAAATGTTGAAAAAGAAAAACAAAACTGGGGGCATCACATTGCCTGATTTCAAGCTTGACAGCATGGTACTGGCACAAAAACAGACACATAGATCAGTGGAACAGAGTAAAGACACAGGTACAGACCCTCAATTCTATGGTCAAATAATCTTCAACAAAGCAGGAAAAAAATATACAGTGGATAAAAGTCTCGTCAATAAATGGCACTGGGAAAATTGGACAGCTATGTATAGAATAATGATACTCAAACATTCTCTTACACCATACACAAAGATAAACTCAAAATGGATAAAATACCTCAAGGTGAGGCAGGAACCCATCAAAAACCTAGAGGAGAACATAGGCAGTAACCTCTTTGACATAGGCCACAGCAAATTCTTTCAAGACATGTCCCCAAAAGCAAAGGAAACCAATGTGAAAATGAACTTTTGGGACTCCATTAAGATAAAAAGCTTCTGGGGATGCCTGGGTGGCTCAGTTGGTTAAGCAGCTGCCTTTGGCTCAGGTCATGATCCCAGAGCCCTGGGATTGAGTCCCACAATGGGCTCCTTGCTTGGCAGGGAGCCTGCTTCTCCCTCTGCCTCTGCCTGCCTCTCTGTCTGCCTGTGCTCGCTCGCTCTCTCTCCCTCTATCCCTGACAAATAAATAAATAAAATCTTAAAAAAAAAAAAAAGATAAAAAGCTTCTGCACAGCAAAGGAAATAGTCAACAAAACAAAGGCAACCCACAGATACTCACAAATGACACTACACACAAAGAGCTGATATCCAAGATCTATAAAGAACTCCTCAAACTCATCACACACAAAACAGATCGTCATGTCAAAAAGTGAGCAGAAGACATGAACAGATAATTCTCCAAAGATGACATGCAAATGGCTAACAGACACATGAAAAAATGTTCATCATCATTAGCCATCAGGGAGATTCAAATCAAAATCACATTGAAATACCACCTTACACCAGTTAGAATGGCCAAAATCAGCAAGACAGTAAACAACAAATGTTGGAGAAGATGGGGAGAAAGGGGAACCTTCTTAACACTGTTGGTGGGAATGCAAGTTGGTGCAGAGCCACTTTGGAAAACAGTGTGGAGATTCCTTAAGAAATTAAAAATAGAGCTACCCTATGACCCTACAATTGCACTACTGGGTATTTAACCCAAAAATACAGATGTAGTGAAAGAAGGGCCATCTGTATCCCAATGTTCATAGCAACAATGGCCACATCACCAAACTGTGGAAAGAACCAAGATGCCCTTCAACAGACAAATGGATAAAGAAGAGTATTATGCCTCCATCAGAAAGGATGAATATCCAACATTTGTATCAACATGGATGGGACTGGAGGAGATTATACTCAGTGAAATATGTCAAGCAGAGAGAGTCAATTACCATACGGTTTCACTTACTTGTGGAGGATAAGGAATAATACAGAGGACACTGGGAGATGGAGAGGAGCAGTGATTTGGGGGAAATCAGAGGGGGAGACAAATCATGAGAGACTGTGGACTCTGAGAAACAAACTAAGGGTTTTGGAGGGGAGGTGGGTGGGGTTGGGTGAGCCTGGTGGTGGGTATTAAGGAGGGCACATATTGCATGGAGCACTGGGTGTGGTGCCTAAACAATGAATTTTGGAACACACAAACACAAAATTAAATTAAGTAAAAAAAGAAATCTGTTGCATTTTGTACACCAATAACAAACTTTCAGAAAGAGAAATTAAGAAACCAATCCCACTTACAATTGCATTTAAAGAGAGTAAAATATGTAGAAATAAAGTTAACCAAAGAGGTGAAAGACCTGCGTTGTGAAAACTGTAAGATTTTGATAAATGTAAGATGACACAAACAAATGGAAAGATATACTATGGTCATATATAGGAAGAATTAATATTGTTAAAATGTCCAGCATTATACAGATTAAATGTCAAAAGCATTATACAGATTCAATGAAATCCCTATCAAAATTCTTACAGAAATTAAGTGAACAATTCTAAAATTTGTACGGAACCACAAAAAGACCCTGAATAGCCAAAGCAATATTCTTCTTTTTTTTTAAAAAAAAAAAAAAAAAAGATTTGTTTATTTTGAGAGAGAGAGAGAGAGAGCACAAGTGTGAGGGGCAGAGGGAGAAGGAGAGAGACTATGAAGCAGACTCCATGCTCAGTGCTTGACATGGGGCTCGATCTCATGACCCTGAAATCACTACTTGAGCTGAAACCAAGAGATGCTTAACTGACTGTGCCACCCAAGTGCCCCTAGCCAAAGCAATCTTGAAAAGAACAAAGCTGGAGGCAACAGATTCTCTGACTTCAAATCATATTACTTAACTTATTTATTAAATCAGGTGGTATTGACATAAAAGCAAACAGAATAGTCAATGGAGTGGAACAGAGAGCCTAGAAATAAACCCATGCACATGTGGCCATTTAAATTATAACAAAAAAGCCAAAAACATACAGAGGGGAAGTCATTATTTTCAATAAATGATGTTGGGAAATGTGGACACCTACATGCAAACGAGTCAAATGGACTACTCTCTTTTATCATATAAAAGGCAACAAAGTCAAAAATAAACAAATAGTACTACATCACACTGCGAAGTTCTGTGCAACAAAGGAAATCGACCACAAAATGAAAAGACAACCTTTTGAATGGGAAAATAATTTGCAAATCCTATATCTGATAACAGGCTAATATCTAAGATATAAAAAGAACTCACAACTTAATAGAAAAACAAAAATAAAATAAAAAACTAAACATCTGATTAAAAAATGGGCAGAGGACATTAGGAGAAAGGAAAATTGAAGGGGTAGAAATCTGAGTGGAAGGGGGCACCTGGGTGGCTCAGTGGGTTAAGCCACTGCCTTCTGCTCAGGTCATGATCTCAGGGTCCTAAGATCAAGTCCCGCATTGGGCTCTCTATTCAGCAGGGAGCCTGCTTCCCTCTCTCTCTCTCTCTCTCTCTGCCTGCTTCTCTGCCTACTTGTGATCTCTCTCTGTCAAATAAATAAATAAAATCTTAAAAAAAAAAAAAAAGAAATCAGAGTGGAAGATGAACCATGAAAGACTCTAGGAAACAAATGGAGAATTTTAGAAGGGAGATGGAAATGGGTGAGTCTGGTGATGGGTATTAAGGAGGGCATGGATTGCATGGAGCACTGGATGTTATATGCAAACAATGAACCATGGAACACTGCATCAAAAATTAATGATATACTGTATGATGACTAACATTAAAAAATAATAAAATAAGAAAAAAATAAATAAAAGTTCTACAACTATTTTTAAAAAAATGGGCAGAAGATCTCAATAGACATTTTTTCCAAAGAAGGCATACAGATGGCCAACAGACACATGAAAAGATGTTCAGTATCACTAATACCAGAAAATACAAATTAAAAGCACAATAAGACATCACTTAAACATTCCATTTGGTTAGTATAAAAAAGACAAGAAATAACAAGGGTCTCAAGAATGAAGAGAAAAGGAAACCCCAGTACACTGCTGGGGGAAATAGAAATTGGTAAAGCCACTATGGAAAACAATATGAAAATTTCTCAGAAACATTAAAAAAAAATACCATGCAATCTGGTAATTCAATTTCTGGGCACTTATCCAAAGGAAAAAAAAATACTGACTTGAAAAGATATTTCACACTCATGTTTACTGCAGCATTATTTATAATAGCCAAGATATGAAAACAATATAACTGTCCATTGACAGAAGAATGAATAAGAAAATCACACACACACACACACACACACACACACACACACACACACGGGAATATTATTCAGTCATAAAAAAGAATGAACTCTTGCCTTTTTTAACAACATAGATGGACCTTGACAGCCCTGTGCAAAATTAAATAACTCAAACAGAAAAAGAGAGAGAGTGAGAGAGAGAGATATTTCACTTACATTTGGAATCTAAAAAACCAAAACCAAAATCAAAAAGTCAAGCTAGGGGTGCCTGGGTGGCTCAAGGAGTTAAAGCTTCTGCCTTTGACTCAGGTCATGATCTCAGGGTCTTAGGATTGAGCCCCGCATCGGGCTCTCTGCTCAGCGGGGAGCCTGCTTCCCCCTTCTCTCTCTGCCTGCCTCTCTGCCTACTTGTGATCTCTGTCAAATAAATAAATAAAATATTTTTAAAATATATCCAGCTCATAGATACAGACAACAGATGGGGGGTTGCCAGAAGCAGGGGCTGGGTGTGGGCAAAATGGGTAAAGGGAATCAAAAAGTATAAATTTCTAGTTATAAGATAAATAACTCACGAGGGTGTAGAACATCATGACCACTGTAGTTAATAAATAATATTGGACATTTGAAAGTTGCTAAACCAGTAAATCCTTCCAGTTTTCATCACAAGAAAATATAAATTCTGTAACCATGTATAGTGATGGATATTAACTTATTGTAGTTATTATATTTCAATATATACAATTATCAAATATTATGTGTACACTTGAAGTTAATATAATGTACCTCAATCTACATCAGTCAAAAAAATTTTTTAATCAAAATCACATGAAGAGGGACACTGGGATGGCTCAATCACTTAAGTGGTCAACTCTTGATTTTGGCTCAGGTCACGATCTCAGGGTTATGAATTGAATCCTGCATCAGGCTCCTCACTGAGTGTAGAGCCGGGTTAAGATTTTCTCTCTCCCCCTCCCTCTGCTCCTACCCTGCCACTTGCACACACTCACTCTGAAAAAAAATAAAAAATAAATAAATAAACATGAAAAATATCACGAACCTAAATAGATTTACTGGTGAATTCTACCAAACATTCAAATAAAAATTAATACCAAATTTTCACAGACACTTCCAAAAATTTGAAGAGGAAGGCATACTTCTAACACATTCTCTGAGATGCCTATTACCATGATATCAAAGCCAAAGATTCAAAGAAAAAAAACTACCAAATAATATTAATTTTTACATAGATGCAAAAAATCCTTAACGAAATACCACCAAACCAAATTCAGCAACATACAAAAGATTTATGAACTTCAGACAAGTTGTACTCCAAGAAAAAAAGGGTGATTTAACTTTCAAAAATCAATTAATGTAACACACTATATTATTAGGAAAAAAATATGATCACCTTAATAGACACAAAAAAAGCATTTGACAAAATCCACACCCTTTCATAACAAAAATAATCCTCAAATTAGAAATAGAAAGAAACTTTTCAACTTAATAAGCAGTGTCTACTAAAATTGCACAGCTAGCCATCATACTTAACAGTGAAAAATTGAAAGCTTTCCCTTAAGATTAGAAAAAGTCAAGGATATTTTATGCATAATTGCAGATTTCTACATGTTTGGAATATTTTATATAACTCTTTTGATGCAGTTATACTTAAAATATGTTGTAATATTAAATATCTGTCAAATGCTTAATTTTATTGGCAACATAATAATCTATTAATTGATGTACTATAATTTATTTAAATAATCTCCATATTGGAAAATATGGTTACTTTAAAATTTTCTTTTATTTTTTAGAGTTTATTTATTTGTTTGTTTGTTTAAGAGAAAGTATGAGTGATGGGAGCGGCAGAGGGACTAGCAGACTCTTCACTAAGCATGGAGTCCAGTACAGGCCTCAATCCCTGCACCCTGAGATAATGACATGAGCTGAAATCTGATGCTTAACTGATTAATCAACACAGGCACCCCTAAGATTTTCTTTCGTAAACAATATTAGGCAAGTGGGCATGCTTTCAAAGACTTGATTTATTTGCCCAAATTTTTCTCAGTAAATTTGCACTAATTTATAATTCCTCCAGAACTTTGAGTAATATTTTAAAATTTTAACACTTCTATAGAACAAATATAGAAGCTAGAAGTTCAATGTTTATTGGCTATTTGTATTTTGTGCTTTAGATTGTTCATAGTTTTATATTTTTGTGATATTAAATAATTTCATCATACTTTATGAAAAAGTATCAACACAATATCACATTAATTAATAGTATTCTCTCATTCTTTAAATATACTGTAACATTCTTCACAAAGTCAATTTAAATTTTCAGGTAATCAAAATCATCTTCTTTATGAGGTCTCAATATTTATCAAATATTCATCAATACTTTTAAAATTTTGTTTCATTTGTAACTCTTTAATCCATGAAATTTATTTTGATAAATTATATAAATTTAAGGTTATAATTTGAGTTTCTAAAAACAGATGGCCCATTTTCTCACACATTTTTATAAAATAAACCCTTCTTTATGATAAACACACACACACACACTCAATAAATGGTAGTTCGCAGAATAATAGTAGTATCTGTTGTTAAGAAACATTACCCAAATCAGGAATAAAGCAAAACAAGTTATGCGTGTTCTTTCAATGTTATACTGATGAACTGAATAACAGGCCCACCTACAGAGTATTTATTTCATAAGGGAAATGCAACTTCCTTTGATACATTATTTATTAGTCAGGGTTTAGGTTATGAAATTACATGTTAGTTTCTAATTTGGGTGGATAGAGATGTTATTGATTTTTATCCTGGAAGATTCACATTTTTATCATAAAAATTTATTATTTTATTGCCATGTAGGACTTTAAAGAATTTTATATATAAATTAGTAATTTTATTCTAAAACTTTTTTTCAAACTATAGTAAACAGTTCCTTAAATGATCTCTGAACCACTGGTTCCATCATTACTGATGTAAATAGATAATTATGTCTTTGACATATACTCCTCTTGATTTGTATGATACCCATATTTATATAATAGTTATGACTTTTAAAAAATTAACTTGCACTTCTGTATCTATGTAAAAATGTTAAAAATCAAATATTTTAATATTTATTATTTATTAATTTTTATTCTTTCTATGCTATTTAGATTATTGTTCTTATTGTTTGTGCTCCTCTTTTTAGGCTTTTATAATTATCCTTTTCTCTTTGTATTGTTCTGCTTATTTCTGTCTTCATATGTGATCTGAAGAATCATATCTGATTTTTATTTAAATTTAGTTATTTTATTTTTTCAACATATTTCATACTTAAATCTAATTTTAAACATCAAAGAATAAATATAAGCCAAGTAATTTTTTAAAAATATTTTTATTAACATTTAATGTATTTTTTGCTCCAGGGATACAGGTCTGTGAATCATTAGGCTTACACATTTTGCAGTACTCACCATAGCACATGCCCTTCCCAATGTCCATAATCCAACCACCCTATCCCTATCCCCCACCCCCCAGCAACCCTCAGTAGGTTTTGTGAGATTAAGAGTCTCTTAGGGTTTGTCTCCATCCCAATCCCATCTTGTTTCATTTTTTTTCTTTCCCTACCCCACCATAACCCCCTGCCCTGCCTCTCGAATTCCTCATATCAGAGAGATCATACAATACTTGTCTTTCTCTGATTAACTTATTTTGCTCAGCATTAATACCCTCTAGTTCCATCCACATCTTTGCAAATGGCAAGATTTCATTTTTTTTATTATAAGCCAAATAATTTTTTTATTGATAAAGACATCTTTATTAAAGCATCAATATTTAAACCTTTACAACATTAATTCTTACAACTGTGAAATAAATCTGCCCCGTTACCCCCAGTCTTCTGTGTCTTAAAGTAAGCAAGTGATTCTGTTTGTGTGAGTTGTAAATAAAATAAGAGCAACTGGGTTCTGCCCAAGGGCTCTGTGGGTTTACCTATGATTCATCTGTTATTTAATTATATATCTTTTTCTGTTTGACGTTCATTTGGCCGACTTCGGATCGTTTTCACATTGCTCAAGATTTTTTTTTTTCCCTCTCCTTTGGAAAACTGAACTTGGAAAATAAGTAAATTTTGCATTAAATGAGATGTTACCCTCTGTGAACATATACATCCAAATACGGTAACACTCTAGAGGTATTGTGTGATACATACTTTTTTCTTAAAGAGACTGAGTGATAATGATACATAATTCACCTTGTTCATGAGGAAGATATGGGATAGGGGATTCTGTCTGTGTCCTTGTCACTTTTTCTTTTTCTTTTTTTTTTAATTAATTTTTTATTTTTTATAAACATATATTTTTATCCCCAGGGGTACTCAGAAGTTTAAAACCTTCTTTCCTGACAATGACTCCACCCCAACTCATCCTTACTTGATCTATTATAAGAGAACCTGGAATTTTCAACTCTGACTATTGAGATTGTATTATTATTTTCATATTACATATGGTTTTATTAAAAAATAAAATCTGAATTATATTTTATTATAATTAAAATAATATTAATTAGTAATAATATTCTATGAGCTATGCAGAGCATTTAAAATATATTTGATCACTAAATTACTCTCTGAGATTGATTCCATACTTTCTCCAATTGAGACAAAACATTCTGAGGCTTAAAGAAAGTTAGTGCACAAGGCCACAAATTTCTAAGTGTTCCACCTAGGAATTGAATATTATTGTGTTTTTCCAGAACATGTGCACCAAACTACCAAGTAATATTGCTTCTTAGTTTAGATTCAAATACATGTTTATGTGATCTCAGTGCTTATCATCAGACACAGTCCTCATGTTCCCCATATTTTAATTTTTAAGTTTCTTCCATTATTTAGTTAGGTATAATATATTGTTAAGATTTTTATTTCTAAAGAAGAAACATTGGAAAATATATTCTAATATGTTATATTTAGAAGTTTATGTTTGTATTGATTTTTATGTTTTAATGATAGCTCACTGATGAATAAAAGTTACACATCATAATCTTTTTTCCTTTCAATCCAGTAGATTTTGCTCCAATGTGACCTATAATGTCATCTTGTAGACAGAAAATATGGTACTGGCTAATATTTTATCACCATTTTATTTTTGTACCCAAATGCTAATTATTCAATTAAAAAATAGTATGAGGTAATTTGAGATGTATCTAGGATGTGTCTCTTTTCATTATTTTCTTCTTCATCATTTGATTACTAGTTCTGTTCCATTTGTTTTATATTTCCTAAAATTGTTCCTTTTCCTTCCCACTAATGGAAATATATATTTTAACTTTATTTCTTTTGTCATTTTTTGAATACCAGAGATTTTCTCAAGTGCATATTACAATTTCATGGATAAATTTATTTCATTAGGTTAGTATTATTTGATTGCTTTTTTGTTTATATTCTTATAATTTCTCTTCATTATCTACAAATTTCCCATACAACCACAATGGTATGATATTGGAAGTCAATCACAAGGAAAAAAAAAAAACTGAAAACAAAACAAAACAAAGCACAAACATGTGGAGGTTCAACAATATACTACTAAATAGCCCATGGATCAACAAAGAAATCAATGAAGAAATTTAAAAAAATACATGGAGACAAATGACATTTAAAAGACAGCATATCAAAAGCTTTGGGATAGAATGAACACAGTTGCTACAGGGAAATCTAAAGTTATATAGACTTACCACAAGAAATAAAAAAAAAATTCAAATAAACAATATAACCTCACATCTAAAGGAACTGGAAAAAGAAAAACAAAGCCCAAAATTAGTAGAAGGAATGGAACAAAAAGATCAAAGCAGAAATAAATGAAATAGAGACTACAAATGCAATAGAAAAGTTCCATGCAACCAAGAGCTGATTCTTCAAAAAGATAAACAAAATTGCTAAAATTTTAACCACACTCATCAAGGAAAAAAAAAAAAAAAGAGAGAGAGAAAGGAGAAATAAATAAAATCAGAAAGCAAATGCCACAGAAAAACAATTATAAGAGAATATTACAAAGAATTATATGTCAACAAATTTAAAAACCTAGAAGAAATGGATAAATTTTTAGAAACATACAATTTCCAAAACTGAATCAGGAAAAAATAGAAAATATGAATGGACCAATTGCTAGTGACAAAATTGAATCAGCAATCAAAGCATTCCCAACAAACAAAAGCTCAGGACTGAATGGTTTCACAGGTGAATTCTACCTAACATTTAAAGAAGAGAAAATACATATCTCAAAGTATTCTAAAACAACATACGTGGGAGAACGGCTTCCAAATACAAGACCAACATTACCTTGATACCAAAACTAGACAAAGGCAGCAGAAAGAAAGAAAGAGAGAGAGAGAAAGAAAGGAGGGAGGGAAGGAAGGAAGGAAGGAAGGAAGAAAGAAAAGAGAAAGGAAACAAAGGAAAAGAAAAGAAAAGAACAGAGCAAGACAGAACAGGCCAATATCCCTAATGAATAATGAGGTAAAACCCCTCAAAATATTAGCAAACCACATTCAATAATACATGAAAAGGATCATTCACCATGATCAGGTGAGATTCATTTCAGGGATGCAAGGATGGTTCAATATCTGTAAATCAATAAACATGATACACCACATCAACAAAATGAAGTATATAAAGCATATGATCATCTCAGTAGGTGCATTAAAAAGCATTTCACAAAATTCAAGATCTGTACGTGATAAAATTTCTCAACTAAGTGGATATAGAGGGAACATACCTCAACATAATAAAGGCCATATATGACATATGCACAGATAACATCACACTAACTGTTGAAAAACTGAGAACTTTTTCTCTAAGATCAAGGACAAGATAAGGATGTCTACTTACCTTTTATTCAACATAGTACTAGTCATAGCAATTGGATGAGAAGAAATAAAAGGCATCCAAATTGGTAAGGAAGACATTAAACTGTTGCTATTTGTAGATGACATGATACTATACATGGCCCTAAAAATTCCACCAAAAAAAACTATTGGATGTAATAAATGAATTCAGTAAATTTGCTGGATACAAGAATAATACACAGAAATTGGGCTACATTTCTGCTCACTAATAACAAAGTCAGAGAAACTAAGAAAATAATTTCATTTATAATTGTGCCAAAATAAAATATCTAGGAATAAACTCAACCAAGGAGGTGAAAGACCTGTACTCTGAGAACTATAAAACACTGGAGAAAGAAATTGAAGATGCCACAAACCAATGGAAAGATATTCCACACTTATGGACTGATAGAATTAATATTATAAAAATCTCCATATTTTCTTTGATCCCAAAGCAATCTATAAATTCTATGCAATCCTTATTAAAATACCAACACTAGGGGCTCCTGGGTGGCTCAGTGGGTTAAAGCCTCTGCCTTCGGCTCAGGTCATGATCTCAGGGTCCTGGGATCGAGCCCCACATTGGGCTCTCTGCTTAGTGGGGAGCCTGCTTCCTCCTCTCTCTCTGCCTGCCTCTCTGCCTACTTGTGATCTGTCTGTCAAATAAATAAATAAAATCTTTAAAAATATATATATACCAACACTATTTTTCACAGAACTAAAACATATCTAAGTTATAGTGAAAAATAATGGAGTTCTAGCACTTTGCTGCCATAAATGGGAGCTTTGCAAAAGAACAAAAAGACCTTCTCAGTAGAAGACACTTTCAGAAACAAAGACTTCAAGGTCTGTCATTTAATTTGAATATTCAGCACAACATTAAGGGATAGCTTTCTTCACTTGCTACCCACATGAAACTGATTGAAGACATCCTTTATTGTTGTGCCCTAAATGGTTTAAAGTGTTACTTTCACAGGTAAACATGCTCTAATCAGTTCAAGGCACATTTTATTATTCAGCTTCCAGAGAAAATACAAAATTTAATAAAACAATACCAACTAGATATTGTACTTAAGGAAAGTGCCTTTGAATGATACATTTTTAAGAAAGACTGGGAACTATGGTGATATACCTCACAGAAATGGATTAATACAATGTTTTGTAAACTTGTAATACTTTGTAAATTTTGGAGCAAAAAATTAGTGTCTAATTTATTTTTCTTTATGTTTATGTCATAAATGTTTTCTTTATATTTGTGTCAGGAAGCAATTAGAAATCATGATTCCTCTGAGATCTCTTAAGTCTGCTATATATAGCTTTTCATTTTTTCCCCTAGCATGTATCATTGACTAGAAGCCTGGAGTACTCATATAAAAAAAATAAATATTGCTTGTAGACATGCAGATGATTTCAAATATTTCTGCACTTCACGGTGAATTGCTCATTCACCTGAGTGTTTAACAGTGTCAATGTGCTCAACATTATCATATTTAATTGAATAGTTCAACAAGATAATATGCCAGGGCACACACCATCCTGTGAAATCATTCAATGCATTATGCTCACTATAAATAAAACAACACTTAAATAAAAATTATACCAAAAAAGAGTAGAAGATAAGAAATAGAGGGAATGTTGAGAGAAAAAAAGGAAGGTGGATGGATGTCTTAGAAGAGATTTCTGGAGGCCGATAACACCAATTCTAAAACCTCATTTTATTGAATGACACTGAGTAAATAGAGAGAGAGAGAGAATATGTTTGAATACTATGAACACAGCAAATGAGCACTGTTTCTAATGCTTTAACCTAGACCAAGATTGGTATATAAACTTTCTGCAAAAGACCAGATAGCAACAATCACATGGCTTTGGGAGCCATATAAAAGCATCCATAGATAATAATAAACAATTGAGTATCTTTGTTCCAGCAAAAATTGATATACAAAACAAATGTTTGGCCATGGTCAGTTCACAGTCCTATATCACCGATTCCTGATCTAGATAGTAAAAATCAACTCATCCTTAAGCTTGGATGGTCTAAAATGTCATGGAAAACAGTCAGGTCTTTCATTTTATTAGGGATCCAGTAATATCAATAGAGGTCATTTTTTTTCCTTCCATGGAGTAACTTGATGCACATAGTACATCAGCTTCATGTAACTGCTTTCTGTTTACTATCACTTCTGAATGATTTCAAGACTGCCAATCTTTAGATATTTTGCATATTCTAATTTTATTGTCATGTCTAGATACTTCTTAACATTCATTGTAGGAAAGAAGCTTAAAGGTTTACCAATACAAATTTTATTTGTTCCTAGTACACTGAATACCTCTTCATCAAGTAAAGTATGTAAAAATTTTAAAGGAAATGTTGAAAAAGAAAAACAAAGTGGGAGGTATCATGTTGCCTGAATTCATGCTTTATTACAAAGCTGTGATCACCACGACAGCATGGTACTGGCAAAAAAAACAGACATATAGACCAATGGAACAGAGTAGAGAGCACAGATACAGACCCTCAACTCTATGGCCAAATAATCTTCGACAAAGCAGGAAAAAATATACAGCGGACAAAAGCCTCTTAAATAAATGGTGCTGGGAAAATTGGACAGCTATATACAGAAGAATGAAACTCAACCATTCTTTTACACCATACACAAAGATAAACTTGAAATGGATAAAAGACCTCAGTGTGAGACAGGAATCCATCGAAATCCTAGAGGAGAACATAAGCAGTAAACACTTTGACATCAGCCACAGCAACTTCTTTTAAAACACATATTCAGGGGCGCCTGGGTGGCTCAGTGGGTTAAAGCCTCTGCCTTTGTCTTGGGTCATGATTCCAGGGTCCTGGGATGGAGACCTGCAACAGGCTCTCTGCTCAGTGGGAGGCCTGCTTCTCTTCCTCTCTCTCTCTGCCTGCCTCTCTGCCTACTTGTGATCTTTGTCTGTCAAATAAATAAATAAAATCTTAAAAAAAAAAAATCTCCAAAGGCAAGGGAAACAAAAGTGAAAATGAACTTTTGGAACTTTATCAAGATAAACAACTTCTGCACAGCAAAGGAAACAGTCAACAAAACAAAAGAGACAAGCCACTATATGGGAGAAGGTATTTGCAAATGACCTACATACGAAGGGTTGATATCCAAGATCTGTAAAGAACTTCTGAAACTCAACACCCGAAAAACAGATAAGTCAAAAAATGGGCAGAAGACATGAACGGAGACTTCTCCAAAGAAGACATGCAAATGGCTAGCAGACACATGAAAAAATGTTCATCATCATTAGCCATTAGGGAGATTCAAATCAACACCACATTGAGATACCACCTTCCACCAGTTAGAATGGCCAAAATTAACAAGGCAAGAAATAACAAATGTTGGAGAAGATGTGGAGAAAGGGGAACTCTCTTACACTGTTGGTGGCAATGCAAGCTGGTACAGCCACTTTGGAAAACTATGTGAAGCTTCCTTAAAAAATTAAAAATAGAGCTACTCTATAATATGGCAATTGCACTAGTGGGTATTTAACCCAAAGATATAGATGTAATGAAAATAAGAGCTATATGCACTCCAATGTTCATAGCAGCAATGTCCACAATAGCCAAACTGTGGAAAGAGCTGAGATGCCTTTCAACAGATGAATGGATAAAAAAAATGTGGTCCATATATACAATGGAATATTACTCAGCCATCAGAAATGATGAATACCCAACTTTTGCATCAACATGGGTGGGACTGGAGGAGATTATGCTGAGTGAAATAAGTCAAGCAGAGAAAGTCAATTATCATATGGTTTCACTTACTTGTGGAACATGAGGTATAGCATGGAAGACATTAGGAGAAGGAAGGGAAAAATGAAGAGGGGAAACTGGAGGAGGAGATGAACCATGAGGGATTGTGGACTCCAAGAAACAAACTGATGGTTTTAGAGGGGAGGGGGTTATGGAAATGAGTTTGCGTGGTGATGGATATTAAGGAGGGCACATATTGCATAGAGCATTGGGTGTTACACATAAACAATGAATTCTGGAGCCCTACATCAAAAACTGATGATGTACTGCATGGTGACTAACATAACATAATAAAAAAATGCAAATGAAAATTTCAAGTAATAAAAAAGTAACATAATGTGTCAGGTTTCCTCAGGATATGTTTTAAAATTTCAAGTTATGCAAATGTATCTTGTTCCATTATTAAAATTACTAAGATAATATATTACAGAATGACATCAGGATTATCTTTCTCTGTTCTATTCATTCTTTGGATATCGATCAAGAACAATATTTCTAATATTGTCAAATTTCCTGACTTTTACTAGACTGTGAGTCATAATAACAGCATCTCCATGCTTCTGACTCCAGGGAACTAGATAGGCGCTCCTACAGAGGCTTCCCAAAGCTGCTTAAAGTTGGCAAAACACCTGAAGGACCAGGTTTGTATTCCAAATTTTCACTGGCTAACTGTGTGATCTCAGATAGATTATTCTATATCTCTGAATTTAATTTTCCAAAGATGTAAAATGACAATAATGCCTAACACAGATGTCTGTTATGAAAGTTAAGTAAGAAAAGTAAGTATCTTCTTCCACAGTTGGAGTCAAATATATGTTAATTCCCTTTCTTTCCTTCCCTATTTTAAATGGATGCTTCTTAAAGTGTAAAAAATCAGAAATCATTTTTAATGAGGGATCAAATTTTTACTGTAATCAATCAGGGGAGCAATAGCCTAATTGGGAATTTACTTTGAAAAATGTGGTTAAAAATTATGGCTACAGATTTAGCTCGTATTTTATAAAATAAATTTAATTCTATAAATACAATGATTTGCTAATTCCTAATGAAAAGAAAGGATTGTGTAAATGGAAAGGGAGGTATATAGCTATTTTGGATAAAATATATCATAATGTGATACAATATATACACGAAATCATTTCAAATTTTTAGCCCAAAATACTATTTTTCAAAAGAAATCACAGGGGATTTAAAACAAAAAAGTCCCTCAAAATAGATAAATAATGGACAAAGGTTAAGAAAACAAAGAACCACATGCTGTTTAACAAATTACAGCATGCACCTCTATTTCAGATATTCCACATGCTCTATTTTGGCTTGTAACCAAATTTTCTTAATTGCAAAGTAAAATGTTAGATGGTGTATTTGAAAAAGAAAAAAAAAAACTTTGTAAATGTGAGGTAGAAATAATTTGACTGTTGTCATTACATGTGAACTATGAGAGCAGCCATTTGGAACAATTTTATTGCTGAATTGTCTTTGTTTGGAAGATTAAAAAGGATTGGGAAAATATATGCAATGATGTCTCTGTAATTATCCTTGGACACTCACATTTGGCTATAGTGATATGAACCATGATTAACCTTAATAATATAATTATAAGTAACTAAAATATAACAACCAGCTTTTTCAGAATAATTAATTTATACTTCAGTATTTAAAAAAAATGGGCTTTTTTGGACCTAATAGCAAGCATGCTATATATATATTTTTTAAAGATTTTATTTATTTATTTGACAAACAGAGATCACAAGTAGGCAGAAAAGCAGGCAGAGAGAGAGGAGGAAACAGGCTCCCTGCTAAGCAGAGAGCCTGATGCGGGGCTCTATCCCAAGACCCTGGGATCATGACCTGAGCCCAGAGGCTTTAACCCACTGGGCCACTCAGGCGCCCAAGCATGCAATATTTCTTAAAGGATTTTAAAAATTGGCATGATTGCTTAAAAGTAACAGGATAATTATAGAAGTTGAAAATATGAAGTTAAAAGTTATGGTATAGATATGAGGCATAGTAGTTATAGTTTTTGTTTAAGTCTTGGATTCATAACCTCACACATATGATTAAAAGTAATACAACGTATGTTCCATTCCCCTTGGACATATTCTTCTACATTTTTTTCTTCTTAGTGCATGCAATAGCACATAAATTTTGACACATTCTGAATAGACCAAGGGACTACTTGCTGTCATAATGAATAGTTTGTTACCTAAAGCTAGAGTATTTTTTAGACATTAAATTAGTCCTCCCTTAATGAATTGGAAATTCAATTATAGTGAAATGAACAGGTTTGGTGACCCTTTCTATGATTACATCTTGCATATAAATGTATCTGAATCATAAATGACTATCATTTTTCTAAACAAGTGAGTATATCAGGCAACTACTGTCTACTTACTTAAGTTAAATTAGTACCACACAACCATTTTCATAAAATATGTAAATGGAACAAAACCTCTAGTTTAAAATATAAATGAAATCAGTGGAAACCTATGCTTTTTAATATTTATAAACCATGTGATCATGAATCAAGTTGAACAAGATCTTACAAATATAAATGTATAACTTGCAGGAAGTATCTAAAATTTTTTTAAAGTTCTTTTATTTATTTTTATTTGTTTATTTGACAGACAGAGATCACAAGTAGGCAGAGAGGCAGGCAGAGAGAGAAAAAGAGGGGGACGCAGGCTCCCCACTGAGCAGGGAGCCCAAAGCAGGGCTCAATCCCAGGACACTGGGATCATGACCTGAGACAAAGGCAGGAGGCTTTGACCCACTGAGCCACCCAGGCACCCCTAGAAGTATCTAAAATTATACAAGGATTCTTATAGAGGCATTAAAATAATGTACCACAGTATATTATTTAAGAGGTCTCAAAATTTCAATAAAATTTTGGACTCTAAAAAAGAGGAAAATCTTTAGCCAATCATTATCATTGTCCAAGGTTAAATCTGTTTTCTGATGAAAATTAATGTATACATATTACTTGGATAAGAATAAAAAATAGTATTATTTTTGCTACTTGATAAAATGCAAGATAACCTTGAATTAGGAGATTCATAAATAAAATGTGAGGAGAATGTATCAGGAACTATCCTATATTGAATATGGCCTAGATTGGAGATAAGCAAAGTTCATTGCTGTCTCAAAGTAGTTTGGGGGCTTAAATCAGACAGTTGAAATAGAGCTTCTAAGAAAAAAATTTATAAAAGAAATTATTCAGCAGTCTATAAACAATTCAGTCCACCATACTGAAATCATGTCCATCCAGCGCAAACCAGTTAGTTATGGCCAACACCAAGAAGACTGATCAAACCTGGCATTCCTCTGCTTGCTCAGTCCTGTGGATACAGCCCTTACCTGATTCCAGAAAGAAAACTTTCTGTGGCAAAAGCAAACTTATCAATACAATATAAGATACCAAATCAAAATACAATTCAGGATTCTATTCCAAGAATCTTTCGGATTTAATTCCTCACTGTTGTTATAGAACACAGAACTGCATTATTGAACATTTTTTTAATGCACTGTAGTTTATATATAAGAATGTTTTCTCTGTTGGGAATAAATGGTTATTTTTAATGTCAGAACTTTATTGTCCATTGATTATAGAGGTCTATGTTCCTCAATATTGCAGCCTCCATTATTATATAAACAATCACTTTTTTTTAACCCCTGTACCATTTAAAGAAATGGCTTAAAGTTTTTGGGATATTCTGAAAAACAAAAGTGAAAAATATATAGGACAATTTAATAGTAACTTATAATTGGAAACTATGCATACTGTAGCCCATTTTGAAATATAAGCTTTTTGAGGGTAGGACTATGTGCTTTAAATGACACATATATTTGTATTTATATGAAACAAATGATTAGTAATTTTTAATATGTTTTTTGCTCATTTATATATATGAAATATAGGTATATAGTTTCATGTTTCTATCTGCCTACTTATTATGAATGTTGACTTTAGAACCAATACATTTCTGTGTCAAATAAGCACAGATGACACTTCGGTCTGTTTCACATCCCCATGGGCCTTATGATGGCTTTCTGCATGGCACATAATGGTCTCTGTGACATTCAGTCTTGGATGTCATCCAACTTTTTAAAGCTAAATGTAGACAAGACTAAATTATTACTCATAGGGTCTCCTCAACATCAATCTTTATATTTCTCCTTAGTTCTTCCCTCTGACATCTAGTATATCCTCCTCAATGTCTCAGGGCTCATAACATGGAACTGATTTTAGATTCTGAGCTTTGTTTTTGATGTCCATATTAATCAGGTTGCAAAGTCATCTTATTATCATCCTAGGAGCCTTTCTAGGATGTATCTCACTGAGTCTCCAAGGGATAGAAAAACCTTCAGGTGTGCTTCCATTATTTCTTGCCGGGATTACCGTAATTCATTATATTCTGGTCTACCTGTCACCTTTACTCTTAGCTGCGTAAAGCTAGTACAGACTCTGGTAATGTGTAAAGGCATACAAAACCTAAAATACCTGATCACATTACTTCAGCAAGGAGGAAATTCAGCTTGCCTCTAGGAAATCTGTGGACTGTGTTTAAGCCTTTATTCCATACAAACATGACGGGTTTCTGAACTATAGTCAAGTGACTTGCTATCACTAATTGCTATTTTTCCTTAGGAAAAGTGCCAAGCATTGAAAGTATTCATTTCCAAAAGCAAGTTTACCACATAGAAAATATAATAGTTATGATTCTGAAGGCATGAATAGGGAACATTTTTAAAATTGATTCCCATTTTTTATGAACTTGGGAGGAGAGCTTATTATATAAAAGAATCTTGTTAAAAATCACATATTATTTTGTAGCGCAAATAATCACTCCTATGTTTATTTATATTGTAAATTTAAATGTTAGTGTTATGGTATTAGGTTAAATAAGGCAAGGAGCACCTGTATTGTTGCTGTAAAAAGAAACAATCACCTCGTTTCATGATTCTGGGTCATGATAAAGTGCTGAAGGAAAGTTAGCAATGAAGGAGCAAATTTATAAGGTTTTTTCTCATCTAGCCACTCAATAGAAATGGACAAAACTTGTGCTTTGGTGAGTGCTGTGAAGTGTGTAAACCTGGTGATTCATAGACCTGTACCCCTGGGGATAAAAATATATGTTTATAAAAAATAAAAAATTAAAAAAAAAAGAAATGGACAAAACTGTACAATAAAATATATCTACATTCTATTTCAGATATGATCATTTTGTATACAGTATTTACATTTCTTCATTCTGAGACTTATTTCATCTTATTATTATCCTTCATCCATGGTACACCATTCCAGTTTTGAAAGATCACTAGACATATCTTTTTGTGACTTAAGGGCTTTACTTACTTTATCTTCTATGTCAAAGCTGACTTTGAAAGTTCTTGAATGTGATAAGAAGGTCTTCCTCCGGGGCGCCTGGGTGGCTCAGTGGGTTAAGCCACTGCCTTAGGCTCAGGTCATGATCTCAGGGTGCTGGGATCGAGTCCCGCATCAGGCACTCTGCTCAGCAGGGAGCCTGCTTCCTCCTCTCCCTCTGCCTGCCTCTCTGCCTACTTGTGATCTCTCTCTGTCAAATAAATAAATAAAATCTTTAAAAAAAAAAAAAAAGAAGGTCTTCCTCCAAATCAAATCCATAACAGATATACAATATGAGAAGTCATAAGACATCCTATAATCTCTCCATGCCCATACTCCTTACCTATTTCTTATGTTTATAAATTCTATTGAAGGCATCTGCTATGGTAGACTTCCAATATTATATCAATATAGACATGTTGTTATGCAACATTCCAATTAGTCTGTCAAAAACACTACCCCAGGTAATAAATCTGAAAAATGGCAAAACTCCTCAGAATCATCACTTGTTTTAGGAACTGGAATACTAAAGGGAAACAAAAAGCAAAGGCGTATCCTCACTAATGTTCAGGATGGATGGTGAGGGGCCGGGGATGATGTTGAGGATAAGAAGAATTTTGAAACTAAAATCTTTCTTGAGATAAAAGATGTTGAGCTCTCCTTGAAAATCAGTGGTAACATATTATCTAAAATCACTACGTTATCCAATTTTTGGAATTGACTAAGTAGCAGGTAGGCAGTAATCTTGGAAAATTGACCCTTTATAAAATTGAATTTTATCAAAATAGGTAAAAACTTCTATAAAAGTAATAATCAGCAGTGTCCTCAAGTAATGGAAATCTTATCCTTCATGGTCTTAAAACCAGGATCAATCTCTCCTCTTATTAATAGCTCCCTTCTTCAATTAGTTCCCTTACAATCTCCAAAAAAATAACAAAATAGTAAAAGCAGAGGCTGCATTGTTCTTCATTATGAACTTTTTCCCTCTATGAGATCCTCCATCTTCCACAACATCCACACACTTGGCAGCAAATTTTTCATGTTTCCAAATTTCAGTTGATCATACTTTTTCCCCATTCTACATGTGTCAGAAACATAACTACTAAGATGTTTTGAAGTTCCACACACTGAAAAGGATTCTGAGTAAAAGGACTGAAAGCTTTCTTTTCCTAAGACATCAGGAAAAACTAGAAATCCCTATGTTTCAAATAAATTTATAATGTACATTCATTTCTTCATTTATTAATAAAGCACTATTATTAACAGAATATCTATAATATCTATAGAGTATTCTAGATATTATACAATATATTTTTTTTATTAGACACAGAGACAGAGATCACAAGCAGGCAGAGAGGCAGGCAGAGAGAGGGGAGAAGCAGGCTCCCCACTGAGCAAAGAGCCCGATGCGGAACTCGACCCCAGGACCCTGAGATCATGACCCGAGCCGAAGGCAGTGGCTCAACCCACTGAGCCACCCAGGCGCCCCGATATTATACAATATTAATAGAATATCTATAAGACAGCCAGGTACATTTTTAAAGTGCCATCAAAGTAGAAACAACAAAAATAGGAGAAAAATTCTAATATGTATCATGTTATTTATTTAAAATTGTCATCATGATAAAGATCAGATTTTTATTATACTTCAAACTTATTTTGTAGTTTCATATATTTTAAATAATCTTTGGTGGAGGAGAGTCTCACCCTCTTATCAATGCTCAGGGCCTCAGTAGTCTTTATCTAGACTTGTAGACACCATGACAGGAAGTGGCATAATACTGTGAATCAGATAGATGAGGTCTGTGTCCTCAAGTACATTGGAAAAAAAATAAAGACAATTACAGATTGTGTTAAATGCCATCAGATAATAATAGAAGATGAGGAACCTGTCATAGATGCAGTGGTTACAAAGTCCTCTCTGAAAACAACATGCAAGTTGATAATGAATGGATGATAATAAACTTTTCTTACAGAGGGATGGGCAATAACACCCTGGAAGTTGTAGGAGCCACAGTCCAATGAAGGGAAGGGGCTTGAAATGATAAAGGAAAATAAATCAGAACAGTGTGGTCAAAGAATATTGACTGAATGAAGAAAGGGTCAAGATGAATTTGGAGAGGGAAGCAGAAGAACAAATGAGGACCCAGGAACTAAATAAACCTGAGATAAGTAGTTCCAATATTGTTGTAATAGAAATGGAAAGTATTGAAACAATTTAGCAGAAAAGCCAAAGTGACATGATCTATGATCTTAACAAATCATTCTGGCTGCTGAGGATGGATTTGAGAAATAACATAGATGAGAATCCTCAACTTCTAGTTTGAAAAATTGAGTGGATAATTGTTTCTTAAGAAACAATAAGCAACAACGTGGATGGAACTAGAGCGTATCATGCTTAGCGAAATAAGTCAAGCAGAGAAAGACAACTATCATATGATCTCCCTGATATGAGGAAGTGGTGATGCAACATGGAGGCTTAAGTGGGTAGAAGAATAAATGAAACAAGATGGGATTGGGAGGGAGACAAACCATAAGTGAATCTTAATCTCACAAAACAAACTGAGGGTTGCCGGGGGGAGGGGGTTGGGGAGAAGGGGGTGGGATTATGGACATTGGGGAGGGTATGTGATTTGGTGAGTGCTGTGAAGTGTGTAAACCTGGTGATTCACAGACCTGGGGATAAAAATATATGTATATAAAAAATATATGTTTATAAAAAATAAAAAATTAAAAAAAAAAAAAAAAAAAAAAAAAAAAAAAAAAAAAAAAAGAAACAATAAAACTTCTGAGATAGGGAGTCTGAAGGAGAAAGATAAATGAAATAAGTAACAAAATACAAGACTTTCTTTTAGACAAGTTGAGTTTGAGAAGTTATGAAAAGATAACAAGTATTAGATACTGAAGTCTGGAATTTAAAGATGTCAAAGCTTAAAATATAAATTTGGAGTCTATACCATATACAGTATATTTAAAAGTAAAGGCTTAGAGGACATCATCTAGGAAAGAGAGAGAGCTAGAGAAGAAAATAATAATAGGGACCAACCCTAAGGTACTCTATTATGTTGTGGCCAGTAAAGGAGACTGATTACTAAGATAGAAGAGGCAAGGGAAATGAAGATTAAGTGATGAGAGAGTCTCAAGAAGAAAGTATGATGAAATGTTGTTCTATGCCTAATGAAAATAGTAGGTGAGAATTGTCCATTAGACTTGGCTAAGGGACCATGGCTGTCAGTGGTAGAGAGAAAAGGCATGGTGGAGATAAAAATCAGCAGGAGGGTATGGTGTAAGATAGCAAACTGTGGATGAGAAATTGGAGATTAACAGATTAGTTTTAATTCCTACATTGTGGATGTGTTATTTCAAAACAAGACACATGTAAATAAAAAAATAAGAACTAAATAGAAATGCTACTGTAAAATATTAAATAATGGCACAAAGCAGAGGGTGCCTCTTCCACACACCTGTGCTGCCCAGCTCTGTACAGTACTCTAGGTTGATTTTTAAGGGTTAAAAAATACATGGGTACAAAGAGAATTTAAATTCATGGGATTTATTTTTCAGACAACAGCAGTTCTTCATTCAGTTGCCTATTTAAGGATGAATAAATAAACAAACAAAAGCACCTATAAGCTATTTTTGCAAAAAAAAAAAAAAAATCCACAACAGAAAGAAGAAAATATAGTGTTATGTATAGAGATGAAGAATATATTACCCAATAACATAAAATTTTAGATGATAAACTTTGGGCACTCTTAAAAAATAAATATGTTTTAAAAAGATAAAAGAAAACAGACTGACTAAAAACTAAGTTGGAGTATCTAAGAAAATACTTTTAAGGAGAGAAATCATGTCATCATAAAATCTAAATATTATTATAAACAGTCAAATGAAGAATCAATGATGCTGAAAACTAAGACTTTGATGTGGAGAACAATCTCGATGATGTGGAGAAAAGCACAGGCAAATATAAATTGGCAAAACCAATCAGAAAGGAGAGTATACAATTAAATCCAACAAATACTGAATTTGTGTATCTGAAGAGAATGAAAAGAAAAATATGCTCAACTGCCTAACAAGCACAAGGATGTTTACCAGTATGGGTTTTTCCAATTATGTAACCATGCCTTCATCTAACGTTCTTTCACAGATCTGCTTAAAGCTTCAGGTGACAAAAGAATACTGAATGTGGCTGGATTTAGGTAGCAAGAATTGGCTGCAGCTTTATAGTTCAGGAAAGAGGTATTTCAAAAGCAAGTAAATTCTCCGTTTTTTGGTTTTCTTAATGGAAAGATAGAAATAATTAAAATTAAAAATTCCAAATTAAAACATAATTGAGCAGGTAACTACCCTGCCCTATCTTGTCTTTATTGATTATTAATATTTATTGTTGCTTACATCTAAATTTAAGATGAAGTGGTCTAAAGCTGGAAGTGTTAATAGCAGTTATAAGAATATTATGGAAGAGGTAAATAGTAGACTTATTTAGTTGGATACTAACTAAAGATGATAACCACATTGAGACCTTCAGAGAAGTCTTGCAGTACTTTTTCACCATCCATAGTGGCTGAGAGGAAAAAGCAACAACCATATATATATATATATATATATGGCATATATATGCATATATAGCATATATATATGCTATATATATATAGCACTATTATATATATATTTATGTGGCTATATTTATAATATAACCATGTAAATTCCTCCTATTTAGATAGGCAAACTATGCTTTACACTATTAAATTTGTAAACCTGTTTGAAATGGATAATTTTTTTAGAGACTATAAATCATCAAATTTGACTCAAGAAAAACTAGATAAACCAATAATGATAGAAGAAACTAAGAAAGTTGTTAATCATATCTCAGAAATAAATTGGCAAATATTATTATAATTCTTCTAAATCTATTAAGGAGGGACTCCTGAGTGGCTCAGCTGATTAAAGGGTTAAGTGACTGACTCTTGGTTTGGGCTCAGGTCATGATCTCCTGGTGGTGAGACAGAGTCCAGAAGGGGCTCTGCAATCAATGGGAGGTCTAATGATTCTTTCTTCCTCTCTCTCTCTGGACGCCTCTCCACACTCATGTGCTTGCCCACTCACTTTCTCAAATAAATAAATAAATCTTTAAAAAAATCTGTGAAATCTATGAAATAAAGCTTTCTAATTACTTATGAAGATTTTATACATCCAATATCAAAGCTTTATAAAAATAACAAAACAATTATAAAGTTTTTTTTAATATTAGAGTCAAATTTCTTAAAAAATCATTAGCATATAAATGTAATTATATTAAGATATAATCCAAAATAAGTAAAAAAAAATTCCAGTAATTCAAAGACTGTTTATTCATTCCTCAATAGGTCAGGGAATAAACTATAAGCCCAATTCAAAAAAAGATCTAGTACAGGCTAAAATTCAAAATTCATGCTGGAATTTTAAAAAAATTATTTAAAAAGCAATATAAATTGGCATTATGCTAAATCCATCATAACCAAAAATAAGAAAAAATTATCTTTTCATATTACCTTACAAAAAGATACCAATGCAACTCAAGATGAACATAAAGGCAACAATAAAAGACCCACCCACACATTGGAAACAAGAAAGACGAGTGATCATCATTAACAAATAATATTTTTGTTCATCTAAAAAAACAAAGAGAAAAACTTAAAAGAATTAGAGTTCTTTATGATAGTAAAACTAATATTTGAAAAATAATTATTTTCTTATTTGCCAATCTATATATAAATATATATAATATATAAATATAAAATGTAATATGAAAATAATAATTCGCATTGTCCAAAATATATAAAGAGGTCAAATTTCTCAAAATAAATTTAGTAAGAAGTCTATAGAAATCTGTAGAGAAATAGCTTTAAATTAACTTAGGGACATAACACAGTATGAATGGAAATATAAAGTTCTGTTTTTAAGGCGACAGATTTATGAGCACTGGGTCTTACATGTAACTGATGAGTTACTGAACTCAACATCTGAAACTAATGATGTACTCTATGTTGGCTAACTGAATTTAAATAAAAAAACACTTCTCTCTTCATGAAAACAAACAAACAAACAAATGGGCAGTGTTGTCAACTTTCCAAATTGGAAATTTTAATTCAAATTTCAATAGATTTTTTTTGGAGGAAACTTGAAAAGAAATGTGTCCAGTGTTTTATGAAAAATAAATTGGATAAGCAAAGACTGAAAAAAACCCTAAATTTACCCTGGTATGTATTAAAATATAGAGAAATGTAACAATTTAATATAGCAATGTTTATGAAAAAATAAAGCAATAGAATAGAAAACAAAATTCAATAAAAAACTAGAATAATCCCCTTAATATTTAATATCAAAGCAAATCAATACTTCAAAATCAATACTCAAAATTTTAGGAAATGATACATTTTTAGAAGCTGGACTTTAATTTGGGAAAAAATCAGTAAAGCAAATTCACTTTTGTTTCACAATTTTGATAGAGGTTTTAATATAGTATTTTGGCCTTAAAATTCCACTTTTAAGAATTTAAGAATCAAAACACATTATAAGTTAAAAATATATTTATCTTAGTGTTATCAGTAAAAAATGGAATTAAAATACATATACTGATAAAAATACAGTAATGTACATAAAATACTGACAATAGTTAACATGATTTTATACAACATTTATAGTGTACATTAAATCAAAAAGGCAAGTTTTTAAAAAAGACGTGATTTTTTTTCTTGCTAGAGTGTTTGAATGATGGTTTTTATTTTAATGATTCATTAGATTTGATATAATTAGCATCTATTTGTGAAAAAGAAACAATTATATACTATATATATATATATATATATATATATATATATATATATATTTTTTTTTTTAGAGACAA
This sequence comes from Mustela lutreola, assembly GCF_030435805.1. Classification (NCBI taxonomy): domain Eukaryota; kingdom Metazoa; phylum Chordata; class Mammalia; order Carnivora; family Mustelidae; genus Mustela; species Mustela lutreola. Next base: position 33,093,904 of record NC_081295.1, read on the forward strand.
GCATTCCAACCTAGGGTTAACCACTTACAACACATGTGATCTGGGCAAACTAATTAACCTAGGGGAGTCTCAGCTCCTTTAACTAATAGCAAAAAAAGGAAGGGTTAGACTGCTTACCTGTTATGTGTCATAATATATGTGTAACATATATTGTGTCATGAGAATTTATTAGTAGAAAACATCATCTTATATAACTCTATTAAGAAATATCAAATATAAAAAATTAGATCATTGAAATATGGGGGATATATAATCTGAAAGTAATCATTTTTCTGTATTGAGTATTTTAAACTTGGAAAATGAGTCTGTACTAGGTTACAGAAGAGTATTTTTGAGAAAGCCTTATGGACTTTTCTGAATTGCATCAAGAAAAATTGCAGTATTCTTTTAAAAAATCTCAAATAAACCTGATATCATTTGACATTAATATTAAAATACAGACAAAGCATACAATTAAGGTGTATGTGGTTCTTAGGAAAATAAATATATAGCTATAAGCTTTATGAACCTCAAAGAGTTTAAAATCTCAGTACTAGAAAGTCAAGTAATGATAAATTTACAATTTATGTAAGAAAAGTTTGGTCTTAAAATCACTGTTTTGGTTTTTTTTTTTTTTTTTTTAAGATTATTTAATTATTTATTTGACATAGTGAGTGAGAGAGAAAGAACATGAGCCAGAGGGAGGGGCATAGGGAGAGGGCAAAGCAGGCTCTCCACTGAGCAGGGAGCCACTGAGGTCGATCTCAGGACCTCAGGATCACGACCTGAGCCAAAGGCAGATGTCCAACCTACTGAGCCACCTAAGTGCTCCCTAAAGTCATTGTTTAATAATAAGACTATTTCATAAACCTTTGTTCACAGATTGCACATCTACAAGATATACATATCTTTATCTCTGTCATACATGTTGGGGAAGAAACTGTGTTGGGAAAGGGTTTGCTTTTGTTTTTTAATTGCCTATATAATAAACTGTAACTTAATGAAGATTCACTAAGGTATCTTTGATGGAACCAGCATTTTTGAGGGTTGGCACAAGACTTAAGAATGAAAAGAAATAAATTATCCATCTTACCCAACTAAACATCATGGTTACTTTAAAAAAAAAAATGACATTAAATACAAACATTTGCAATGATATATCTGTCTATACTTTTAATGGTTTTAATTTTTATATATTTCTTCTAAAATATTTTATATCAACATTTTAAAAGTGTGTATATTGATAAGATCAGTAAAGCTTATAAATAAGAAAAAGTTTTAAGTCAGAAGGACCTTAGCATTTCCTCCCTAAGATATGTGACTATTTCTCTAAATACAAGGTGCCTTGTTTGTAAGATGAGTAACATATGTGTACTTGCCACATATAGTCGTTGGGAGTATTAAATAAAACTGGCATGGAAGCAGCAGTAGTAAATGTTGAATATTTTTAGTAATATTAGTGATAGTTACATAGCATCCTTTTGTTGTTTAATTATTCCTGAAAAAGTATGACATAGTTTGGAAATAAATATTGTTCAAGTGTAAATTTTGTCAGTAATTTAAATGTGAACTCTATAAGGAAAAGACCACTGTATTGATTAGTAGTTAAACAATGGTGTTTCCATTGCAGTGTTTCTTAGCTATATAATAAAACTAGCTATCCATTTTTCTGCATTTAATAAGAATGATATACAGAGAGTATACACACATAGAACTATACAGATAGCTCCATACTTATGGCGGTTCAATTTACAATATTTTGACTTTACCACGGTGCAAAAGCAACATGCAGTAAGTATAAACTGTACCTTGAATTTTGAGTCTTGATTTTTTCCCCAGATTAGTCATATGCAGTATAGCACTCTCTGGTGATGCTGAGTGGTGACAGTGAGCTACAGCTCCCAGACAGCCACATGTTCACAACCACTCTGTACCACACAACCCTTCTGTTTTTCACCTTCAGTACAGTATTCAATAAATTTCATGAGATATATTTATTATAGAATAGGCTTTTTGTTCCGTGATTTTGCACAATTATAGGCCAATATCAGTGTTCTGAGCATATTTAAGGTAGGTTAAGCTAAGTTATGATGTTCAATAGATTAGGTGCATTCAATGCGTTTTGACTTGTGATTATTTTCAACCTATGGTCAGCTGATCAGAATGTAACCCCATTCAAGTCAAGGAAGACGTGTGTGGACTGATTGGATGGATGGATGAATGGGTAGATGGATGGATAGGGAGATATACATAGATAGGTCTCCAATCTCAAATACCCTGTAATCTTTCAGTGATACTTTGAAAATCACTTTAGACTTTGGTAGTAATAGCTGCAAAGCATTAAGTGTAAAATATAAGTTACAAATTTAAAAAGTAAAACGTATTATATAATAAAAATAATTTTATTAAATAATAAAAGTAAAAGGTATTATATAAATAAAACATAATTTAAAGAGTGTTTCAGATGAATAAAATGGTCAGAAATATATTCTTCAAATTTCTAATGGTATTTAAGTCAGAAAAAAAACCTAAAAACAATGTTTATGATTTTTTTCCTTCAAAGTTTAAAGTTTAATAATTTTTTATTATAGAAATAGTGTCTTAAAATGTCTAGTAGTAATTTTAATTTGTGTTAGTTTTAATTAGTTTTAATTTTCATACTAGCCATTTCTGTTATAGCACTTTTTCATATTGTTTTTCCTATTACAACCCAACTCTCAAGAAAAGATATATATGAATACAGATCAAACAATAAAATATTTTCTTTGTACTTTTAAATCTCTACTCAGTTTCTTTGAATCATAGCTTAGAACTCCTAAAATGTTTTGACTGCAATAGTTACATATTCAAAAGTTTACAAGTACTGGAAAAGATTAATCTATAAATAATATTATATGGATTTCACAGTATCCCATGTACCATGACTAATAAATATGAAAATAGAGCAATGAAAAATTCTGACCACAAATCAAATATGCATATATTTGGTTTAACATACACATTTAGGCCCAAAATTGCAACTATAAAGAGTATATTATTATATAAAATAAACACTACATAATTGGTGTCTATCACCTAAGACTTTCTTAAGCTTTGTCTGGCAGACAAAGCTAGGCAACTGCTCCTACCATATAAATTTTTTATGTGAATGCTGGATAAATATAAATGCTTATGAAAGCTCTGATATAATTTACACATAATAATTAAAATTTCTCCTTCAAAAATGCAATCTCCACAATATAAAATAAAGGAAAAAATAGCAAATTGGATGAAACACTTGCTACATATATAGCAAGCAAAGGGTTAGTACTTTAGTATAAAGAAAATATTTAGTAATCAATAGAAAGGTTAATATTCCTATAGCAAAATAAATACCAGTCAAGAGGAAGAAATTTTCAGTGAAAAACACAGAAATGTCCATACTACCCAAAGCTACCTATAGATTTAATGCAATCCCATTCAAGATTCTAATGGCAGTTTTTAATAGAAATAGAAAAAAAATCCTAAAATTTGTACGGAACCACAAAACATCCTTAGTAGCCAAACCAATACTGAGAATGATGGACAAAGTGGGAGACATTACATTTTTTATTTCAAGCTATATTTCAAAACTATAGTAATCAAAACAGTATGGTATAGTATAAAAATAGACACATAGACCAATGGAACAGAATCAAGAGCTTAGAAATAAACCCATGTATCTATGGTCAACTAATATTTGGCAAGGGAGCAAAGAAAACTTGATGGAGAAAAGATAGTCTTCAATTAATGGTACTGGGAAAATTGAATATTAATATGAAAAGAATGAAACTAGACCTCTACATTCTACTACTCATAAAAATTAACTTAAAATGTATTAAAGTCTTAAATGTAAGACTGGAAACTATAAAAGTACTAGAAGAAAACAGAGGAAAAAAGAAATTTTTTGACATGAACCTTGGCAATGATTTTTTTGGACCTGCAGCATAAGCAACAAAATAAAAAATAAAAAAATCAACAAATGAGACTACATCAAGCCAAAAATCTTCTTTACAGCAAAGAAACAATCAACAAAATGAGAAGATAATCTATGAAATGGGAAAAATTATAAATCATATATCTGATAAGGGGTTAATATTGAAAATATATAAAGAACTCCACTCAATAGAAAGAAAAGATCCCCAGATAACACAATTAAAAATAAGCTAAGGTGGGGCGGGGCGTGCCTGGGTGGCTCAATGGGTTAAAGCCTCTGCCTTTGGCTCAGGTCATGATTCCAGGTCCTGGGATGGAGCCCTGCATCAGGCTCTCTGCTCAGTGGAGAACCTGCTTCCCCCCCACCCTCGCCTGCCTCTCTGTCTACTTGTGATCTTTGTCTGTCAAATAAATAAATACAATCTTAAAAAAAATAAGAAAAGAGAGAGTAAATCTTAATAGTTGTCATCACAAGGAAATAGCATTTTTTTTGGTATATATATATATGAGATGATGGATGTTAAATAAATTTCTTGTGGTGATCATTTCACAGTATATCTGAAAGTCACTATGCTATACACCTTAAACTTATACAATGTTGCATGGCAACTATATCTCAATAAAACTGAAAAATAAATGTATGAAAATGGTCAAATGCACAATAACCAAATAAGTGTTAAAAATGAGATTTTTGAAATTTCATTACCAAATTGGCAAAGATTAAAATGTATACAATCCATCAATAATTAAATGTTAAAACATTATGGTACATTAACATGGTGAACTGCTATGTGCCCATTAAAGAGAGTGAACCAGCATTATAACATTTGGCTTGGATTGATTTCAAATTTCTAGGTATACTTAGTGAAAAAAACAAGATGCCACCAAGGGTATAGCATATTAATTATTCTGTTAAAAAAAAGAGAGAGAGAGAGAGAGAGATAAGTCTCTATAAATTAGGTAAGTGGATCTATATAGGTGTATTTATGTATGGGGTGTACATGAGTGTATATAAGTGTTTATTTATGTGTATTTAGAGATGTGTACATATCCATACATACATTTTATATAAGTTTATACAGGTATAAGTGTGTGTATTATGAAAGCATTTATGAATATAGACAGCTGGCTGTATACTATGATATCTGTGGTGTGGGTATAGAAATATGGGAAAACTTATGAAAAGAACAAAGTCTGTAAGAGTTAAAAATAAATGCTCTTTAAAAAGTAATGCCACATAGGATATAATCATATTTATACAAAATTATAAATATATTTATACAAAATTATAAACATATAAAAATATAAACAGAATTTCAAAATTATTTTAAAAATCCGCTAACTTATAGGATGATGACAATATTTTACAAACAGAAGTAATTTGTAAATTAATGTCATTAATATGGTTCTATTTGGTGGTGAAAAACAAAACAAACAAGACTTCTACCTGTATATGTTTGCATGAGGGAAAGAAAGCCACTCCAGGCTATTAACATTGCTTATTTTAGGGCAGGATAAGGGGCATATAAAATTGTTAGAGGCCTCCTGACCTGGTAGGTAATAATTACATATCATTTCATGTGTATTTAGTACAAGGACAATGTATTAGATATGTTAAAAACCTCTTTAATAAATTCTCTGAAATTTCCCATCTGACCAATGCTGACCCATGGTTAGGGACATCTCTATGCCCTTCTTCATCAGGAAGAAGTTATAGGAGATGAGACCTTCCACTCTCAGCAACCTCAAAGATTTAAGGGCCTAAATTGTTTGGAGTTGGCAGGGGTGAGGGCAAGGGGGGGAGGATGAGGAGGAGAACAAAGGCAAGAGAAATGTAGATAAAATTAAATTTCCTTACAACTTGCAGGCCATTGATAATAAATACCTGAGGCATCTAGGTGACATTCCTCAAGGGGATCCTGGCTGCCTTCATTGTTGACGTTTTGCTAGAGACTAAAATTGAAGTTAGCTTGGCAATAGCCAGAACCCTCAGATCCTGTAAGTCTTCTTTAACATATGGAAATCCTTTAGAGACTCTACCCTCTCCCCAACTTAAAAGTATAACCAATCGCTCCTCACAATCACAGTGCAGCTCTTTCTGTCCACTGGTCCTGCCCCTGTGCTTTAATAAAAACACCTTTTTGCACTGAAAAAAAATATTATCTGAATTCCATGTGACAAGACATATCAAGAGTCTTAAAAATGCTCCCTTCTCTTGATGCACTAAACTGAATTTTTCTTAATAATTGCAGATGATTTCCAGAATTTATGTACAAGAATATTAATTATAGAATTATATTTATAGGAGCAAAAAAGTTGAGCTAACTTTCTACCAATAAGGAGTTAACAAATATATTACATAAAATTTTATTTACACATACATGTATATGTGAAAGAAAAAAATATATATATATATTCTATGTTTTCCCCAGTTTGTTATTGCTCTCCATTCCATTTGTGATACATTTACTATACTTTCAACTGCATGAAAAGATACTAGTATTAATTAATGACACCAAATTATTAACAGTGAGCCAGTAATACACATTTCATGTGATTTTAGCTTTAGATTGATGTGTTTATACATTCTATATATACTTTATGATGAAAACATGTTAAATTTATAAAAATAAATTGTTAAAAAATGAAATCTCCAGTTTTATTGTGTTTAATATGTTGTGTTTATTTAACAGTTTGCCCAGAAAATTGCTACATTAACTAGAATAGCGTATGTGCAAACCTAAAAGAGGACTCTTCAGGAAGTCATGCTTAGAATATTGTGACATGGGATAAAAGATTACTATTATTTGATTTATTTTTTTAAATATTTTATTTATTTATTTGACAGAGAGAGATCACAAGTAGGCAGAGAGGCAGGCAGAGAGAGAGGGAGTAGCAGGCTCCCTGCCGAGCAGAGAGCCTGATGTGGGGCTTGATCCCAGGACCCTGAGATCATGACCAGGGCCGAAGGCAGAGGCTTAACCCACTGAGCCACCCAGGTGACCCAAGATTACTATTATTTTAGATGGGAACTGGAAATAAGAATTGTTAATAATTTATGCTCTGAACATATTTCTTGAAGTCACTAGTCAATATTTTCCTTAATGTATCACATACAAATTTTAGAATATATATATAATATTTTCAGAAATTCTAGATTGTTAAAGAGACAAAAATTACTAAACATTTCAATATAAATTCTCTCCAACATGCATTTTAATGTATAAATTTTCTATTAAATGATTTAATTTCTTTTGTTTTCACTTTCAGCTTTCTCAAATGCACATTTTCTTTTTTTTTTTTTTTTAAGATTTTATTTATTTATTTGGCAGACAGAGATCATAAGTAGGCAGAGAGGCAGGCAGAGAGAGAGGAAGAAGAAGGCTCCCTGCTAAGCAGAGAGCCCAATGTGGGGCTCAATCCCAGGACCCTGGGATCATGACGTGAGCCGAAGGCAGAGGCTTTAACTCACTGAGCCACCCAGGCACCCCTGCACATTTTCTTATAAAATAAGCAGAAATGAGAAGGGTTTGGTTTGGTTTGGTTTGGTTTGGTTTGGTTTGGCAGCTGTTTTAGATGAGTAGTTTGAAAATATTTCCAAAATGAAACTTCCACAGTGGTCAAGTCATTCCTATTATCTTTCCATAGCACCAGCCATGAAAAGAAAATCATTGCTATTTTAACAATCATATTAAGGAGTAAAAAAACCTTTCCAAAAGGTGAGAGCTTGCCTTTAGTACTGTTCGTTGAATGTCATATTTTCCTCAAGAAATAGGAGTCACCTTTACTTATAGTCGACCTCAGTGGCATCTGCTACCCCCCTTTGCATATAGAAAACCACTAAAATTTTCCTATTTTTCATACATATAATCTGGCTTGCTTATCAAATATAAGAGCTGCCTCACTTTTTTTCTTGGCTCCATTCATTTCAAACTTAGTTTAAGATGAGTTATATTGGTTAGAATTCTGGTGGTTGGAAGTGACATAAACCTAACTCCAACCAGTTTAAGATAAAAATGGAATTCTATAAAGATGTGAGATATCTCACTAAATCCAAAAATAATAATGGTACAGGACCTCAGGAAAAACTAGAATGAGCAACTTTCTTCTCTTCTGCTAGTTCTGCTTCATCTATCTCCCTGTCATTGCTTCTAAAGGACATGTGGCCGTACAACTATTCCTAACAGTCTAGACCTCTGGTGGGAGGATGACATTCTTGACTTCAAGTTCTAAACCTCCTGGATAAGGACTCAATATATCTTGTCATTTGTCTACCCAAAACCAGCTGATAGAGGTCATATGGTCCCAAGGTTGATCCTGCTGCTACCATATGGTTGATAGCACTGGGAAAGGCATAGACTTAGAAAAAGTGAAAGGTGATAGTACAACAAATTAAGAGACATTCATTGCCCTAGTGCCCTACCTAAACTATTCTCTATACTAGATTGGTTTCCACCTAAACTACAGGAATTCACTTTGGATCAGATGGAAGCAGAATACATTGGTTCATTAATTTCATGAAGTATCAGTTTTGAGTTCTATGAATAATATTGATCCTAGCCACTTACTTCATTCTTTCTGTGGTGCCAAGTATGTTGTTCCATGCCACGGTAATCCCCTCTTCTTGCTGGTCACCCCTGGCATGTGGTACAGCCAAACACAAATAATTATGACAAGTGACATTATCATCTGAATCCCTTTTGTAAGTCCTAGAGCATCTTGGGTTCCTTGTCATTGTCAAAACCTTTGGCCAGGCCATATACCCAGTAGAGCTAAGGCAACAGAGTTCATCCCAAATGTCCTCATACTCCCCTCAGTCTCACCAAACATATAACCAACATTTACAGCATAAATTAGCCATGTATCAGATAAATGAAGATAATTTTGAGTCATATATGTTCTAACTCTCTTATATTTCATTGACTAGAAGGATATGATCAAGAATGAAATTTAGGAACTTTTTACCACCTATCACCACATCCACATATTCCAAGACATTAGTATGCTATTCACAAGTTTATTTCTTTCAGAGGCCCACAGTTACAGATTTCTACTCCAGTCTTTCCATGTAATATAATCTTGGCCAAATAACTTAACCTTTCTGCACCTATCGTCTTATCTCCAAAAGTAGGCTTGTTATATCTAACTCAAAGCGTTGTAAGAATTAAATAGGGTAATATGTACAATGCTACCAGCACAGTTTGTCTTTTTAGTAAACACCAGTATTCATTGTATATAACCCAATAACCCTCAAGGACCAGAGGCTGAGAGTGGCCCTGGGATAATAGACACAACCAAGCTTACTGGCAGGATTCAGAAAGTCAGCCTCCAGGAGACTGCAAGAGGAAGCATCATCTCTCCTGGATTGAAGAAGCTGCTGATGATCACAGCCTCACTTTGTTTCATCCTACACTCGTCCTTGATGCACATTGTCATCTCTGAGTCTAAAAACAACTACAGACTTCAGGTTTGAGGCATGCCTTTGAGCTGAATAGCATACAAATTACCTACCAGATAATTAGAAGTCCTAAATGTTAGGACTAAATAAGTAAATAAATTTTTAAGAAAGTAAGCCAAAATGTTGATATGTTATAATGGTAAACATACAAACATTTTATTTAATTTTTCTGTTTTTAAAACTTTTTTCATGCGGTTATATGACTTTTGGGACGAAAAATAAATTTTATTTATTATTGAAGCAAACAGGAAAGAAAGAGAACTTTTAAAGAGTATTTACATTAGAAAAAAAAAAAACATGTAAAGCCTAAAAGACCATCTATAGAGGATGGATAAAGTATGCTTGGGTATATTCATCAAATGAATTACTATGCACACATTGAAAACAACAATTTTATGAAATTCTTAAAACCAGATTATGTATGACTATGAGCTAAGTTTTAAAAAAAGAAAGTATTTGCTGTATATGGAAAGACAAAAAAATTGGTTACATACTTATTAAATATATTGAATTCAGGACTTTACTTTGTACTCTTGTGTGTAGAATTCTTATATCATCTAAGTATTTCAATATATGTTAGTAATATTTGTAATTAAAATCAAATAAGCTATTAACAATTTGAACAGAAAAGTGAATGAAAAATTTTGGCCTCACTTCTGCCTAAATCCTTCAGGAGCCCTTCTTTCCGGGATCAAGAAACACAGCCTGGATGCTGCCTCTCCTTCCATCCGTCTCCACTCCTGACCATCTCTTAATGAGCCTATTCTTCCCTTATCCTCAACACAGATGTTTCAGCCCTTGGACTCTGAACCCAGATGCTCTAGCAAAACATGTCTGACTTGAGTTTCTGCTTTTACCTGCCTGATGGTATCCCAGACTTACCTTCCTCCCTGACCTAGCTCCAGGGATGTCCTGTTGCAAGGGTGCTGGCCAGAGCCTTTGCCATGGCACACTCTTTCAGCCTACCTAGCAGTGTGTACTCTTCTTTTAAAGCTATTACAATTATTATTACTTTCTAGTAACATGGGACAAATTCATCAATTGAGCTTCTTAATAATTTAAATGAAATACAACTCTTTCATAACATGATATCAAAATAGTTTTTCTAAAGTATCTTTTAATATGCCTTTATTTTCAAGAAATAATATTACAATTGAATCACTCATTCCTTCCATCCTATAAGAAGTACTTTCCTCTTGTGTTTGCAGAAGGTACATTTATAGTCCTAAAACCACTTTCTCCATTTGTCTCAAATTAAGTGATATTTCTGAGAATGAATAACCTTCATTAACAGGAACTACTGATAATAAAATACACCTTGGATTGATATATAGTAAAATACATATTTTATAACACTGACAATAATTCTGATTTCTCTTATTCTGTAGTTCACTGAGCTTTATTACCAGTGTCCCATAGTTGCCTTTGCAATGACAGAGTTCACCACTGGGCCTTGTTGCTGCTCTTGAATCTGCTGGGGTAAGCCAACTACAGCTGCATCATTGGTTTTGGCGTGCATCCACCTCCTCTATGAGTACCTGCCTGTAAGGGTGAGAAGCTTTAACTCTGCACTCCCTTGTCTGGCAAGGCAACTACCCTCTTCTACTCTATGAAGCTTTAGTCAATGTGAGACTGCATTAAAAGTTGCTGTGCTTTATTGACATTCTTTTCTCTCAGTAAAGTTTCATTTACCTGGAGAGAAAAAAAAAGTTTATCTTCAATTATCAAACTTGAAATTGATCTCAATAAGACCTGAAATAGAAATTTCAAAAATCAAGAAACTTGATATTAATCAATTGCATATTAGGGAAATGAGGAGGAAAATATGACAGGTATAATTCTGGATATTTTATATAATTTACTAAAGTTCCACAGTATGTCTGTGGGGGAAAGCATTATAATACCAATTTCACAAATAAGGTCACATAGTAGGTAAGAAGCAAAGATAGAATTTGAATCCCAGTCTGTTTGGTCAAGAATTTTTAACCTTTCTAAACACTGTTCTCCCTATAGTTACATACACAAATTTGCTTCTATCCTTAATACCTGGACTATGTCTTATAATTGATTGAACTCATTTTCTATTTTGAATTTGGCTTGTCAAATCAGTCAGCAAAATTTTAGTTCTCAGTGGATGTTATCGTAGGTTAATTGAGGACCAGACTTCATTGGTAAACACACCACCTGATTACCTCCACCAACATCACCAAGGTGAGAATGACTTTTTGAGCACCTATTCTGTGCTAGGATTTTATTATGAAATTAGTGCACATTGTTCTGTTTAATTCTCAAAATAATTCCCAACTCAAGAACTATAAACCACAGATTACTACTTGTATCCGTCAGTGATCTCCAGAGAAACAGAACCAATACGAGAGAAAGAAAGAGGGAGCCAGAGACAGAAACACGCACAAAGAGAGGTTTATTTTAAGGAATTGGCTCACAGGAATGTGGGAGCTAGCAAACCCATAGAGCAGGCAGATAGGCTGTATACTCAGGCATGATTTCTATGTTATAGCTCTGAGGCAGAATTCCTTCTCCAGGAAACCTCAGTCTTTTGTTCTTAAGGACATTGGATGAGACCCAACACCCACATTACCAAGGAAAATTCCTTCCTTTAAAGTCAACTGATTGTAAATGTTAATCACATCTACAAAATAGCCTCTTAGCAACATCTAGACTAATGTTTGGTCAAACGTCGGACACCATAGCCTAACCAAATTGACGTATATTATTAATCACCACACAACCCTTTCTATGATGCCTTACTTTTCTTGATAGCATGCTATAAATGAGGCCACACTCACCAACTTATTTCTCATGTAGCTCAGTTAGCTTTAGCATCATAATACCTTTACCATACCTAAATTTCCTTTCCTTAAGTTCTATCTTGCATCCAAATGTCACCTCTAAATATGTCTCTATAAATCACTGCCTACTTTTGGTAACGAGATTAAATGATTGCTATATTACTAACAACTTTGAATAGGCAAAGGGTCCATAGCTTTAACTTGCATACCAAGACCAACACTGTAACCCAAGTCTAGGTCTTCTCTAAATCAGATAACTCAAGCAAAGGAAACAAAAACAAAAACAAAACCTCCACAGGTTTGCTCAAAGCTGTTTGATGTTCCAACAGCAATCATTTGCCCTTAGAAAAAAGCTCTTAACCATAGTGTTTCATTTAATCAGCAAAATGTAGCAGCATCATTATTTCTCATGCTTTGTAGATAAGGAAACAGAAATTAGCAGACTAAGTAACTTGCCTAAGATCAAAGATCTCATGAATGAGATATGGGAAATCTGGAATCCTAATCCATTTACTCAACATATATCACTGAATGCCTAACGTATTTCAGGCTCTGAGATCAAGCAGTGAATAAAATATGCATACCAACTGCCCTCACAGAGTCCAAATTCTTAAAAAGAAAAAAAAATTGTTGTTAGACAGCAAACCAATAAATATGTATATGTAGGGTGTCAGATAAGTGTTTCTGGAGAAATATAAGGCAGGTAGCCATTAAGTTATGTGAGATGGTGGGGGGTGGGGGGTGAGCTGCAATACAAAATAAGGTGATCAGAAAGTCCTCACTGAGAAGATGTCACTTGATCAAGCCCTGAAAGACATGAGTGAGCAAGTTTTGTGGGAATACCAAGAGAAAAGTTGTCACGTAGAAGGAAAAGTCCTGGTGCAGAAGCTGCCTAGTGTGTTTGAGAACTATTGTGGAAGCATTATAGCATGGTGCTGACTTAATTTATGCTAATCTGTCATTCCCATTTTCAGATGCCTTTGCTATAAAATTCTATTTGGCAAATCTACATGGAAAGTCAAATATGGTTTATAATATGAAAGCTACAAAATCTATAATCATAATTTTATCCCTAAATATATCTATTAAACTGATGCTTCTTATGTCATAATATAAATTTATCTTTCACTTTTAATGGTGCTACAAATTAACTGAAGTGACTGGCAACCAAGTACACAAAGCATTGATTCCATTTCTTAGCCAACCCAAAGAGTGATTATGATTTTTATAAATCCTTCTCATTTTAGGAAATAATTTAGGCTTGGCAGTGTTTTGTTTAAAATGTATTAAGACTTTAAGAAAACTACAGTTTAAAAAGCCCTTAGGAGAAATTACTTTTTATAATGCAAAGGAAATTTGAACAAAAATTTGTACATTAGAACTATAATATCTTGGGCCTTGGGTGGCTCAGTGGGTTAAAGCCTCTGCCTTTGGCTCAGGTCATGATCCCAGGGTCCTGGGATCGAGTCCTTCATCAGGCTCTCTTCTCAACAGGGAGCCTGCTTCCCCTTCTCTCTGCCTGCCTCTCTGCCTACTTGTGATCTCTGTCTGTTATAAATAAATAAACAAAATCTTAAAAAAATAAAAAAACTACAATATCTGACCATATTTTTATTAGCGGAACTTCTTATTTTATAGATAAGTTTTCAAGACACACTGATAAATATTAATGATGGCTGTGTAAGATGGCCATTCAGATCATCTACAAACCTTATTATATGCTGATCATTTATCTAAAATCTGTATCCATGTAATGCTATTTAAAATTTAAAATGGTAATGGTAGAGAGTCTAGTGTTATCATCTAGAGTTAAGCTGAGTCTAGGTAATATGTTTTACCAATAAAATCTTTGAATGTCATACACACACACACACACACACACACAGACGTATATATAATATACCAATCAGCAAGCAAATTCTACACCTATAATATGGTACTTACTGCCATCTAAGTCATAGAAATATAGCAAATAAATGTTCATGTTTACAGCAGTTTGTGGCACATTTCTCATATATTTTGCTTTGCTACAATTCCATCACTTCCAAGAAAATAAGAAGATGTAAAGTGTCCATTTTATTCCTTCCTTTTCGATTCAACCAGATGTCCAAGCACCACATGTGGAGCAACAGGGAATGCAGTAACAAAAAGCCAACTAACTCCATATGCAGAAGTATTCAAAAAGGAACTTCTTAAATTGGGATTTAAGAAAATCTGAACTTATTAAAGTACACTTGAAGATTTTTCTATATTTTCCAATAAAAACTATGAAGGATCTCTTCAAGTGTCATAACAATAAATAAGAAAAAGAAACTTTTAAGAATCCTATTGGTCTTGCAGCCTCCTGCCGGAGTCCCACACAATAGCAAATACTTAGGATGAGAATGGCTCCAGTGGAGCAACACTAATACATTTGACACAGCTTCCACCCCGTCATTATGCAGAGGAGTCTGCGCTTATCCTTTTGTAAATTGGAGACTCTTTTAACCAGGAATCCCAGGATGAAACGGAACCATTTTCCTCACGGCAAAGCAAATCCTTCTCCAGTGAATTTTGTTATTGTTTATTGTTACACTGTTTTATCAGCACTAAACTGTATGAACGCTTCAATTAGTTCTTGATGAATGATCCCATAAAAGCATGTAGTTTCATTTCCCCTGCCACCAGATATTTCACTGAGTGTTATTAAATGAAATATAATTGGGATAAGATTCAGGAAACTTAGAGAGCTGTAGTGCTCTCAGTTCAGCCTAAAATGGTTAGTCATCAGTGTAGCTGAATTATATTCAATGCACTGCACATATAAATTCCCATCACTTGATCCTGGGGAAAACGTAGAGGCACTAGATATAGTGTGATGCGCAATCTCGGCCCTTTGGTAAGGATAAAGGCCTATGGCTACAAAGAGTTGTTATACCCACAGAGGAGCAAAAAGCATCTGTATCAATCAGACCTCTTCACATAGAATATACCTATGTTATATGTTACTTAGCAACACTTTACATTGTTCCAGGAAGAGGTGGAGGCCATCAGCTTTCTTCTTTCTTCTTAGTATAGGAACCCTAATTTTTAGGAAGTAGGCATGTTACCACAAAGAATAAAAGGCTAACTTCTCTGCCTCCCTTATATGTGACCATGCTGCAGCTAACAAAACGTAGATGTGCAGTATGAGACTTCTGAGAAACCTGTTTAAAGAGAGCTGATTCAGCTGGGGTCAGACTTTTCAAAACAAACAAACAAACCCTTCTCACCTTTCTTTCTACCTCTGGCCTTCACCACAGAAGCAAAAACTGGACTTTCAACAGTTACATTGGATCAAGATATGACTTTAAGATGAAAGTCATGTGGTAGGATATTAACGCAGAAAAGTAGACGCCCGAGTGCCTGAAGACATTCTGGATCTACCACCTAAGCCTTCAATTGCTATCCCAGGTCTTTGTTTACAGATGATCCTTTACTCTTTTGATTGCAATGTTATTATAGGTAACAGAACCAGCTATAACTGAGACAATATGGATCCTTTATATATCTTTTCTTAATATATTTTTAAATAATGGAACATCACTACCTTGTGTTGGTCATCCTATGAAGCATATTTGATGCATTATCATATTTCATCTTTAAAACAAACCCATAAGCTAGGTACTAATATTATCTCTTTTAAAGATTAGAAAACTAAATCACAAAACCATTCAGCACATAGTCTGATTGGTGGTGAGGGGATGGGGGACAGGGGAGGGATCAAAATTCATGATTTGAATGTTTGTCTCTTTAAGGCAACAGATAATATGTTTACACTTACATCATGTGTTAGAGATCATTCTGAGTGCTTGGGATCCATAAATGAACAAATCAAAGATCCATGCCCTCACAGTGCAAATATTCTACGATCAAGATTCTTAACTATAATCTTGAACAATGTTGTACAATGTGGTCCATGAACCCTTCAGTAACTCAAGATACTTTAAGTGGCTACACATGGTCAAAACTTTGCCATAATAATATTAAGACATTACTTGATTTTTTTTTTCACTATGTTCATAATAGTACTAATGGTACAAAAAGTAAAAGTGGATAAAACTTCTGGCAGTTTGCACCCAACTACTAGAAGTCATGATCCACAGAGCCACATTTAATAACTAGTTCAATTAATTAAAGGAAGAGCTTCCCTTAAGAATACCCTCAGTAAAGCAGTCAAAATTTATAATTTTATTAAATCTTGAAACTTGAGGACAAATCATTTCAATAACACGTGTGAAGTGGAAAGTATACAAATGCACTTCTGCTATCGAGTGAGGAATGACGGTTATCTAGAGAAGCACTTGCGCAATTGAATCACAAGCTGAACTAACCAGGCTTTCATAGAATATCATTTTACTTGAAAGAATTAGTGACAAACTTGTTATTCAGATGTGGGTATTTGGGAAATACTTTATCAAAAATGATTGAAATAAACCTGTCAGAGGAAGAAAGCGAAGGTATTTGCTGCCAGTGACAAAATTTGAGCTTCACAATACCTAAGATTTTTTTGATGAAATTGGTGGTGATATTGACAACATATTTTTAGAACCCAACAGAGACACCCATTTGGCAATGGAGCTTAATATAGTGTCCTTTACTATTCAAGTATCTCCTTAAAATTAAGATGATATCAATCACCTAAATTTCAGTTTTTATATATTCAATATAAGGAGAGTAAGATTTACTCCTTAGGTTTGTTCTAGAATTTAAGAGATAACAAGTGTGAAGACACTAAAAACAACTGGAACATTACAGGTAATTAAATATTTTGGTTTTCTTTTGATATTTTCATTTTCTTGTCCCCGAGTCTCCTTTGATAATGAACTAGCTCTCATCCACCATGGTGGCCATGAAAATATGCCCCTCAGATCTTTTATAACTGCAACTAAGGACAACCAACCTTGAGCATAACTCTCCTCTCAAGCACAGTTTCTGCACCAAAGCTGGGCCTCCCACAGGTGTTCCCATTCAAGGATATGGCAAGGAGCTAAGGTAGACTTGCTCCTGAGAAATGGCACTTCTCAAGATTCTGGTCAGAAAAGCATTGAGAGTTCAGAAAATCAGTTTGCTCAATGAGCTAAAGGACTGAGAATGTTGTAAGTGAATTTGTTACTATGTAGAAAGCTATCTGGGATATGGAACTACAGATATTTGCAAGGTGGCTTCAGTTGATTACAAATAAGACACAGAGAGTAACGAGCAGAAAAATGTAATATCAGCCAACCCCAAACTTTTGTAACCACAAATTTCAATTCAGAAACTCAAATCCATACAATTTTGTGCAGTGACTTCTAACCATATGTACCTTTTAACTGGTACTGGTAATATAAAACTCTATCATGTATTATACTGAGTTCTATTCTATCATATATTCAAGACTTACACACACACACACAAACACACATACACACACACATCATGTTTTAGTCATCTTTCAAATGTAGAATGAAATAACCACCTTGGGAAAACAAATAATTGAAGGAGAGAAAAGAGGATTAACCTAACCCATGACCTGCTCCTGATCCTCATAATCTTAAAATTAATATATTCTGAATCAGCTTTCCATATATTCTTAGAAATAGAATACTATAAATAGGATTCAAATTACATTTTCTACTACAAACAATATTTAGACTATGTGGATAACAATAAAAAGTAAATATAGAAATAATAAATAATAAACTATAAATAATAAAAAGTAAAAATCACTGTTAACATTTTCTGTTCTTTGCTCTACTATCTATGTATTTCAGTAACTTTTCTTAGACATTCAATTTATTTGTAATTATAATACCAGTTTATGTTCAAAACTCTCACAACCCAGTCATATTTATATTCAGGCAAAAAAAATAGATTATTTGGTTAAATACAAATTTCTGGGATGGAAAATTGACAGTGATGATGACTATGGTGATGATGGCTTAGCACGCATCACTATTCACAGTTTTCCCCCAAATTAACTTTGTCTTACAATATTTCAATCAGGTGGATAAAGCAGAAATACCTTTTTACCTGAAGAGGAAAGTACAGCAGTCCAGATGACTTGTCATCAGAGTAGTTGTTCTCCTGACTTGTAGGCTTCCCAAGATCAGAAATAACATGAAATTGAGTAAAAATGCACTACATGATTCAAATCCATAAGGTTCAGTTCATCATTTATATATTATTTTCCTCAGAATCTTAAATTAAAGGAACACTAATCTTATTTTCTTGATAGCCAGATTTTACCATATTTTACTTAACAGTTAAAATCATTCAAATTAAACAAAACTTTTCAAGAGTAGATTGCATGTAAGAATATTAGTCCTCCATAACTTGATCTATAGGTTCAATATAATCTCAATCAAAATCCCAACAAATTATTTTGTGGGTAACAACTAACTGATTCTAAATTTTATATGGAAAGGCAAAAGACCGAGAATATCCAACATAATATGGAAGGGGAAGCACAAAATTGGAGGATGACAATACCTGACTTCAAGGTTTAAATAAAGCTACAGTAATCAAGAGAATGCGGTATTGGTTAAAGGATAAACAAATAGATTAATGGAACAGAATAGAAAGCCCATAAACAGATCCACAAAAATATAGTCAACTAAACTTCAACAAAGAAACAAAGATATTTCAATGCAGCAAAAATAATCTTTTCAGTAAATGGTGCTGGAATAACAGGGCACTCATATGCAAAAATATTAATCGAGACACAGACCTTACACTCTTCAAAAAAATTAACTCAAGGGTTGCCTGGGTGGTTCAGTCAGTTAACTGTCTGCCTTAAGCTCAGGTCATGTTCCTAGGTTCCTGGGATTGAGCCCCATGTTGTGTTCTCTGCTCAGCAGAGAATCTGCTTCTCCTTCTGCCTGCCCCTCCCCCTGGCTTGTGTATGTTCATTCTCTCTCTCTTTCTCTCTCTCTGAAATAAATGAATAAAATCTTTTAAAAAATTAATTCAGGAGGGAGGCAAGATGGCGGAGGAGATGACTGAGAGGAGATGACTGAGATGACATCAGGTCGCAGGAGTTCAGCTACTTATCAAACCATTCTGAACACCTACAAACTCAACAGGATATAGAAGAGAAGAAGAGCAGCAATTCTAGGAACAGAAAATCAACCACTTTCTAAAGGTAGGAGGTGTGGAAAAGTGAATCTGAAGCCACAGGAAGATAGACTGCAAGGAGAGGGGCCAGCTCTCAGCAAGCAGTGGAGCAGCAGAGCATAAAATTCAAACTTTTAGAAGTCTGCTCCACTGAGGGGTAATGCACCAGAGGCTAAGTGGGGATGTAACCCTCTTGGGGACAGTGTGGTCTCAGGTCCCATGGGGTCACAGAAAGATCAGGGGCGTCTAAGTGTGGCAGAGCTTGCAGAGCAGGGAAGCCAACTACAGAGACAGAGCCAAGGAGTGCACTCTCCACTTGGGGTTACCTTAAACCCTTAAACCATGATCTGAGACACAGGCCACTGTTTTTTGAGTAGGGACCCCACAAGTGGAAGATCTGGGGAGACTCACATTTCTCTTCCAGAGCAGCACAGCATGAATCTGCTGGGTTTGGAGACTCCAAACGGGGCTGTGCACCAGAGACAGAAATGCTCAGTCACAGGCTGGGTGAGCTTGGAGCGCGGCAGGAGACCAGGGAGATGGAGGTAATTGATTGCTTTTCTCTGAGGGAGCACTGGAGGAGTGCAGCCCTGAGCTCTCAGCTCCTCCAGGCCAGAGACTGGGAGGCTGACATTTTCATTCCTGTCCTCCAAAGCTCTACATAAAGCAGAAAGCATTCAGGGAACAAAAGCTTCCGAGAGTGAACCTGAGCAGATTACTTACCCTGACCCCAGCAAGGATAGTGCAATTCCACCTCGGGCAAAGACATTTGAGAATCACTGCAACAGGCTCCTCCCTCAGAAGACCAGCAAGAACATCCAGCCAAGACCAAGCTCACTGATCAAGAAGAACAGCAGAACTTCAGAATTACAGGAAAGCAATGCACAGAATTCATGGCTTTCTCCCCAAGATCCTTAGTCTTGCAAAGTTAAATTAAATTTTTTAATTTTATTTTTTTCATATTCTATTTTTTTTAGCTTTTCCTCTTTCCTCTTTTAACATTCTTTAACTAGTTTATCTTAACAGTACCTTTCTAAAAAACATCTTTTAAAACCTTATTATAGTCATATTTTATTCTACATTAATTTAACCTTATATTTTGTATATATAAGGTTTTTTGTTTTTCTTTTCTAAAAAGTTTTGGAATACAATTGCTTCTAAAAGATCAAAATATACCCTAAATCTAGCACAGGGCTTTGTTCTAGCCTCAGCCTGAGCACATTCTCTCCACTTTTTTTTCTTTCTTTTTCCAACCAACTTATCTTATCAATTCCTATTTTATCATTTTTTAAAAAATATTCATCTTTACAGTCATATACCATCCTTCATTGTGTTTAACCAAACTTTTGTATACATATAAGTTTTTTTTCTTTAAAGTTTTGAAAGATAGTTCCTTCTAAGAGACCAAAATTCACCTAAAATCAAGTGGGTGGCTTTGTTCTATTCACCAGTCTAATATATATATATATAAAACATTTTTATTTTTAATTTAATATATTTTATATAATTATATATTTATATAATTAATTCAATTAATCCATTAATAAATTAATTAATTAATTATTAATTTGATATATTTTATATGATTGATTTATAAAATATATTTTATAAAAATATTTTTATATTTTTATATAAAATATATATAATAAAATAAAAATGTGTGTGTGTATATATACACACACACTTTTTTTTTTAAATCTCTTTTTACACTCTTTCTTCTCCTCCTGATATGGGGTCTCTTCTGATTTGGTTAGCATACATTTTTCAGGGGTCTTTGCCACCCTTTTAGCATTTTATTCTCTCGTTCATATATTCTTATCTGGATAAAATGACAAGGCGGAAAAACTCACCTCAATAAAAAGAACAAGAGGCAGTGACGAAGGCTAAGGACATAATCAATATGGACATTGGAATATATCAGATCTAGAGTTCAGAATGATGATTCTCAAGGTGCTAGCTGGGCTCAAAAAAAGCATGGAAGATATTAGAGAAACCCTGTCTGGAGAAATAAAAGCCCTTTCTGGAGAAATAAAATAATTAAAATCTAACCAAGCTGAAATAAAAAAAGGTATTAATGAGGTGCAATCAAAAATGGAGTCTCTTACTGCTAGGATAAATGAGGCAGAAGAGAAAATTAGTGATATAGAAGATCAGATGATGGAGAATAAAGAAGCTGAGAAAAAGAGAGACAAACAACTACTGGATCATGAGGGGAGAATTCAAGAGATAAATGATACCATAGGATGAAACAATATTAGAATAATTGGGAATCCAGAAGAAGAAGAAAGAGAGAGGGGGGCAAAAGGTATATTGGAGCAAATTATAATAGAGAATTTCCCTAATATGGCAAAAGGAACAAGCATCAAAATCCAAGAGGCACAGAGAACGCCCCTCAAAATCAATAAGAATAGGTAAAACCTCATCATCTAATAGTAAAATTTACAAGTCTTAGTGGCAAAGAGAAAATCCTGAAAGCAACTCTGGACAAGAAGTCTGTAAAATACAATGGTAAAAATATTAGATTGATAGCAGACTTATCCAAAGAGAGGTGGGAGGCTAGAAAAAAATATGGAATAACATATTCAGAGGACTAAATGAGAAAAATGTGTAGCCGAGAATACTATATCCAGCTAGGCTATCATTGAAAAGAAGAGAGATAAAAAGCTTCTAAGACAAAAACTAAAAGAATTTGCAAACACCAAACCAGCCCTATAGGAAATATTGAAAGGGGTCCTCTAAGCAAAGAGAGAGCCTAAGAGTAGTAGACCAGAGAGAAAACCTGAGCAGATTACTTAGCCTGGCCCCAATATACAGTAATAGTCATCTTATAGGCAATAAAACAGCACTAAATTCATATATTTCAATAGTTACCCTGAATGTAAATGGGCTAAATGCCCCAATCAAAAGACACAGGGTATCAGAATGGAAAAAACAAACAAACAAACAAACATCAATATGCTATCTATAAGAAACTCATTTTAGACCCAAAGACACTTCCATATTTAAAGTGACTGGGTGGAAAACAATTTACCATGCTAATGGAAATCAAAAGAAAGCTGGGATGGCAATCCTTAGATAAATTAGATTTTAAGACAAAGACTATAATAAGAGCTGAGGAAGAACACTATATCATACTGAAAGGGCCTGTCCAAAAAGAAGATCTAACAGTTTTAAATATCTATGCCCCTAACATGGGAGCAACCAAATATATAAACCAATTAATAGCAAAATAAAAGAAACACATCAACAATAATACAATAATAGCAGGGGACTTTAACACCCCCATTACTGAAATGGACAGATCATCCAAGCAAAAGATCAACAAGGAAATAAAGGCTTTAAATGATACATTGGATCAAATGGACATCACAGACATATTCAGAACATTTCATCCCAAAGCAACAGAATACACATTCTTCTCTAGTGCTCATAGAACATTCTCCAGAATAGATCACATCCGGAGTCATAAATCAGGTCTCAACGGGTACCAAAAGTTTGGGATTATCCCCTGTATATTTTCAGACCACAATGCTCTGAAACTGGAATTCAATCACAAGAGGAAAGTTGGAATAAAGTCAAATATACAGAAGCTAAAGAGCATCCTAATAAAGAATGAATGGGTGAACCAGGAAATTAAAGAAGAATTTTAAAAATTCATGGAAGGAATGATAAAGAAAATGTAACTGTTCAAAATCTGTGGGATGCAGCAAAGGTGGTCCTGAGAGGGAAGTATATAGCAATACAAGACCTTCTCAAGAAATAAGAAAGTTCTCAAGTATGCAAGCTAACCCTACACCTAAAGGAGCTGGAGAAAGGATAGCAAGAAAACCTAAATCTTGCAGGAGAAGAGAAATAACAAAGATCAGAGGAGAAATCAATGAAATAGAAACCAATGAACAGTAGAACAAATCAATGAAACTTGGAGCTAGTTCTCTGAAAGAATTAATAATATTGAAAACGCCTGGCCAGATTTATCAAAAAGAAAAGAGAAAGGACCCAAATTAATAAAATCATGAATGAAAGAGAAGTGATCACAACCAACACCAAAGAAATACAAACAATTATAAGAACATATTATAAGCAACTGTACGCCAGCAAATTTGACAATCTAGAAGAAATGGATGCATTCCTAGAGATGTATAAACTACCAAAACTGAACCTGGAAGAAATAGAAAACCTGGACAGACCCATAACCAGTAAGGAGATTGAAACAGTCATCAAAAATCTCCCAACAAACAAGAGTCCAGGGCCAGATGGCTTCCCAGAGGAATTCTACCAAACATTTAAAGATGCCAACATCACTTGGCATCAGGAAATACAATTCAAAACCACAATGAGATACCACCTCATACCAGTCAGAATGGCTAAAATTAACAAGTCAGGAAATGACAGATGTTGGAGAGGATGTGGAGAAAGGGGAACCCCCCTATACTGTTGGGCGGAATGTAATCTGGTGCAGCCACTCTGGAAAGCAGCAAGGAGGTTCTTCCTCAGAAAGTTGAAAATAAAGTTATCCTACAAACCAGCAATTGCACTACTGGGTATTTACCCTAAAGATACAATTGTAGTGATCCGAAGGGGCATGTGCACCTGAATGTTTATAGAAGCAATGTCCACAATAGCCAAACTATGGAAAGAAACCAGATGTCCATCAACAGATGAATGGAAAAGAAGAAGTGGTATATATACACAATGGAATACTATGCAGCCATCAAAAGAAATGATCTTGGCATTTGCAATGCCATGGATGGAACTAGAGGGTATTATGCTGAGCGAAGTAAGCTGATTAGAGAAAGAGAAATATCATATGATCTCCCTGATACGAGGAATTTGAGAGACAGAGTGTGGTATGCAGGGAAGGAAATAATGAAACAAGATGGGATTGGGAGGGAGACAAACCATAAGAGACTCTTAATCTCACAAAACAAACTGGGGTTATGGAGAGAGTGGTTGGGTTATGGACATTGGGGAAGGTAGGTGATATGGTGAGTTCTCTGAAGTGTGTAAGCCTGACAATTCACAGACCTGTATCCCTGGGACAAATAATACATCATATGTTAATAAAAATAATTTTCAAAAATTAACTCAAAATGGATCATGGTCCTATGTATAAAGGTAAAGCCATAAAAAATATCTAGAAAAATAACAGGAGAAAATCTATGTGACCTTGGGTATGGTGATGACTTTTACATACAACACCAATGGCATGATCCATGGAAGAAAGAATTGATAAGTTTTTTAAAATTGAAAACTTCTGCTTTGCAGGAGACATTGTCAAGACAATGAAAAGAAAAAGCCACAAATTAGGAGAAAACATTTCCAAAAGATATTTCTAATCAAGCACTGTTTTTAAAACATATATAAAAGGAACTCTTTAAATTTAACAATAAGAAAAAAATCCAATTAAAAATGGGTCAAATGTCTGAATAGGCCCCACCAAGAAGATTACACAGACACAAATAAGCAGATTAAAATATGTTCTACAGCATATACCTTAATGGAAATGCAAATTAAAATAAGATATGACTACCCATCTATTAGAATGGTCTAATAGTACCTATTAGAATGATGCTATCCAGAACACTGACAACACCAAAAGCTGGCAAGGATGTGGAACAATAAGAAACCTCATTTACTGCTCTTGGGAGTACAAAATGATAGAGCCATCTTAGAAGTTAGTTCGGCAGTTTCTGACGAAACTAAACATACTCTCACCATACCGCAGTATGTCCTTGGTATTTCCAATAGCAACAGCAGTCCTTGGTATTTCGCCAAAGGAAAACAAACAAACAAACAAACAAAAAACTTATGTCCTGCTTACATAATTTAGTAGCATTATTCATAAATGCCAAATCTTGTGAACAACTAAGCTGCTCTTCAGTAGAAGAATGGATAAACTGTGATACTTTCAGGTAATGAAATATTATTTAATGTGAAAAAGAAATGAGCTATAAAGCCATGAAAAGACATAGAAGAAACTTAAACACATATCACTATTTGAAAGAAGCCAATTTGTTTGTACACCTGAAACTAAAATAAAACTCTATGTTACTTATACTGGAGTTAAAATTTTTTAAAAAGACGTTAAGTAGTGTATACTAGTCCTATTATTCCATGTATTGACTAATAAGTGTGTTCGTATTCATATTATTATGATTTCATAAACAATGAATATGGTTCATCTTAATAAACAGTATGGAGACAGTAAAAAGATCAAGATTACTAGGGGTTGGAGGAAAGGAGGGACGAATAGTCAGAGCACAGAGGATTTCTAGGCAGTGAGGCTATTTGGGATGATACTATGAAGGTTGATACAAATCATTCACATTTATCCAAACTCACAGAATGCCCACCATCAAGAGTGAACCCTAATGTAAACTATGGACTTTGGGTAATAATGATGTGTTGATGCAGCTTCATCAGTTGTAACACAAGTACTGCTCTGGTGGGGAATGTTTGTAGTTGGGAAACCATGCATGTGCCGGGGGGGGGGGGGGTAGGGATCATATGTATTCTCTCTGTACCTCATTTTCAGTTTTTCTGTGAACCTAAAACCACTCAAAAACTAAAGTATATTTTCAAAAAAACCAGATTGTGTACAATATGCATAACATTTTAAAATTATAATCTGAGACTTGGGTACTAGAAGCAGTATTTTGTAGAGCTTTGGGAATTTTCTTTCAGAGCCTTCATAATGCTTTTGGGCTTCTACTTTAAAAGACTTCATTTTGCTAAGGGGTGGCATGTTTTCCACTTTGAAGATTCTGAAATGTTTTAATGGTCCTTTCTTTGAAGAAATGAATATCTGTGGGATTCCCTGGTGAGGAAGTTTTCTATTCAGGGAGAAAGAAAGTCCTCTGTTGAAATTATTTACCAGATTATGGTTTTAACCCTGGAGACAGTCTAATCCCTGACAGGGTTATCATCTTTTTGAAAATATTAATATGTTTGGAAAAGGTTCTACTTCTGAAGAAATTCTTATTGCTGGAAGGAGGCTATCTTTAAAATTTTAGCAAGTTGTTGTTTTCAAGGATGTTCTCTAGTGAAAGATGACTTCTCTGGGAGAACATTAAAGTAAGAGGTAATTTCTTCTGTTGACATTTCCTTATAGAATTCTATGAAATTCAGAATAGAACTAGTGTCTCATGGAGTATGTAAATCACTGTTCTCACTTATTACATTAAAATAAAATGTTAATTGAAATCTATGTTACTTAAAAGAATATATGTACCTTTATTAGTCATCTTCTATATGTTGGCAGTTTAAATATATAAAAGGCATCCACAAAAATAATCATAAATATTGTCTGATTGTGGTCTACTAATGAAGGAAAAATCATGCTCTTTGTCAATTGTCCTTTTTTACTCCATTTTTAAGATACTAAACATTTCTGAAGACAACACAACTATTCCTCATTTGGAGAATTCACATGAGTAAACTGAAGGAAGATGAAAGGAGGTATAATTATAAATATTTTAATGGTTTTCATAGAGCCAAAAAAAAAAAAAAAAGAAATGAAAGAAAGAAGGAATGGTAGTGAAGAAATAAGTTAGGTAATTACATGAATATTATCTCACTTACTTCCCTGTATGATGTGAAACACAATAAGGGCCATAAAATATTGTCAGAAAAGAAAAATGAACTTCTTAATTAATCTAATTTTATTAAAATCAGTCAGTTGAAACACAATGGTTATTTCAGTAGAGTTTTATTTAAACTTTTTATTTATTTTTCTGGTTTACCATTTGTTCTATACAAAAAACCTATCTAATTTGAAAATATTTTTTATGCAACTTCAAAATCTCAGGAAGAGATATTCTAGCTGTAATTATGTAAAACCAGTGTGAAATTACAACAAATCTAGAGTAAAATTTGATGTTATTCAACAGCTTTGTCTAGCAATAAAAGCATTTAATCTATAGTTTGGGCCCAGAGTATTTTTCAATTGTATGTCCTCTGATCACTTTACAGTCTACAGCTGAATTGTAGCCCTCATTTTCCTGAGCACATATCCATATATTTTCATTCATTTCGTCTCCCTCTCCTAGAATATCAAGTCCACTTTTATACTAGTTTTAAGGATTATTTCAGTCTCTTCAGGCTGGGTATAGCCAAATGCCAGAAACTGAGTAAATTATAAACAACAGAACTTTATAACTTATAGTTCTGGGGCTGGGAAGTCTAAGATCAAGGTGTTGGCCAACTGAGAAATGAGAAACCACTTCTTGGTTCACAGGCAATGTCTTTCCTCTGTAAGCTCCCTTTGAAGAAGAAAACTAGCTCTTTGGGATCTCATTTATAAGGTCATTAATCCCATTCATGACAGTCCTACCATCAAGACCTAAGCTATTCCCAAAGGCCCTACCTCCAAACACCATTACACTGGGCATTAGGTTTCAATATATGACTATAGGGAAACACCAACATTCAATTAATAGCAAGGAGCAAGCCAAGTTCTGTTTCGATGGCATCAGAGCCCATTTAACCTCTGCATCCTCCAAACTACAATAGTATATGTTCTTGTATATCCCTAGGTCAAGATCCATTTTGAATAAATTGTAGGAAGATGGAGACACAGCCCAGTTCTATATATGATATAACTGTATTTAGAGTTTAATTTTTTTGAGTTTAATATTTTAAAGTAGAGAATCCTTATTCACATAATATGTTGTATAAAGTGAGATTTATTAATGATTTCAGTGTTTTCCTGGTTCAAGAGCACCAAATCCAGCCAAATTTAATTAAGTATTAATCATGATCCAGCCAAATTTAATAAATTACTGTGTGATGATTCTTTAAAATTGCATTTTTCCTTGAATAAGAGGTTTATATTATTGTTATTAAGCTCTACACCAAATAGATATCCAGTCTAGTTATTGCTAGACATTAGAAGGAGAAATATAATTTTCACTGTATATTCATTACTGTACTAGCTGCTTTAAAAACTTGGTACATATAAGGATGGATTTACTTTCATTATCTGTTACTTAACTGAATGTGATTCTATTAACACAAAATAGCTTTTTCTGATCTGGAGGTTTGCATATGTAAGTGTATGTGGATTTAATTTCTCCCAACATTCCTTCATTTGAATCAATGCACAATTTGCTCATATAGCAAACCATGACTTCATATGGGAAGGAAAAAAAAGGAAATGCAAACTCTAAATGCAAATCTGCACATTCAAATTTCATGACAGAACTTGGTATTCTATCAGATAATCTAAAATATGATTAAATTAATTAGTAAAATATGATTACTATTTTATTTATTAAAATATTTGAGAGAGAGAGAGAGAATGAGAGAGAGTAAAGAGCACAAGCAGGGAGGTGCGGTGGGGGTGGTGGGGGCAGAGGGAGGAGCAGAGGCAGACAGTCCATTGATCAGGGAGGCCCATGCTGGCCTTGATCCCAGGATACTGAGATCATGACCTGAGCCGCGGAAGGCAGATGCTTAACAGACTGATCCACCCAGACACCCTGATTAATTACTATTTTAAAACTATCATTTGACTGAAAACACAAAATTAAACAAAATTCTGATAGAGCACTTCTACTCAGAGTAGAATAACTACATAAAGTACATATGCAATAAATAGTTGATGATTGATTAATATTGATGTGTATACTGCATTAGAATAAGATTATAACCAGATATAAAATTATTAGATTTATGATTCTGTCCTTCTAAGGATCTTAAAATATAGTAATAAACATAGAATTAAAACTAGTGAAAAATATGAGCGCAGTTAGACAGATGAAAATTATATTATAAGTCTATATTCTCAAATTATTTTAAGCAAAGAATATTTTTTTCAAAAAATTCTTAAGAAAAAAGGGAAAAAAATATGACTTCTTCTAGACCTTTTTGTGATCAGCACCACCACCTTTCCATAGCATTATCCCCTACTCTTTCAGACTTCATTTTCTGACTTTACCCATTCCCATCTGACTTCCAAAAACTTGATTCCAAACAGCTCTCAAGTCAGCAATGATGTTTAGTCACAAATTCTGATGAATGATTTCATTGCTAATTTTAATACCGTTTGATATATACCACTTCCTCCTTTAAAATCTTATTTCTGCTCTCTTGTATTCCTGGATATTTTCTAGCTTATTCCCTCCATATTGTCCCTTTTCCAAGATCACTCCCCTCTATCTGGCTGTCAGGGCTGTGGCTTCTCACAACTTGGTCCTATGCTTCTTTTTATTATTTTATATTTTCTTCTGTCTCACATATGCACATGCAGTCAATTCATATTTCACCTCCTTTTCCCATTCTGGATCATACACCCCATTATAGAAGGCAAAAACCTCTGAGTCATTGTAGAAACCCTCTAGCCTATAATCAATATACCAAAGACATCATCAAATTCTACCATTTTATGCCCTAAATATCTCTTGAATTCCATCATCTTAGTTCACTGTCTTAGTTGCACTACTAGCCCACTCATATTTACTTTGACCTGAAAGTCATCTTTCCTGTTTGTAATTATCATTGTTATTTATTTCTTAGTTAAAACACTTCAGTGGTTTCTAAATGCTCATAGAATTAAAAACTAACATATAAACTGTAAGGCTGGACATACTAAAATTCCTTCCCATCCCTCTAGCTTACTTCACAAAATTCCACTGTCCACCTCTTTGCTTGTATACATCCTGGCTTTGTTTCAGGATGAAAAATGGGGAGGTAAATATAGAAGCATTATAAGGAAAAGTGCTAAATGTTATTTACAGACTGGTTGTGAGGGATCATTGACTGAACGGATCAGATAACTACTGCATATCACCCCAAGCGTGCATTCCCTTTTCCCATCTTCAGGTCTCTGCTTATGTTGCACAGGCTAGCCAGTTGGGAAAGTAGGGATGATGTTAGTGAGAGCTGTGGAATGGTGAACAGATGATTGTTTCAGGGCAGAGGATGTATATATGACATAACACATTTGGCTGATTTCTAGGGACAGATGATATCAACACAACTGTGAAGACCTGACTAGACCAGGGATGGGGACAAGCTTGGGCACCAAGTTACCTATACTTACTTGGTAGTGTATATCACTAGAGACCCTTGATAAGGAATTTTGTTAATAACCAGAAAGCCTGGGAATAATTATCTCAGAGGAATGGAGGTGTGGCCATGAGGGAAAACAAGAAAGAAGGAATATGGATGAGGAAAAAAGAACGGGAAAATTAAAAACAAACAGAAAAGTATTAATGAAATTCTGGGTAAGGATAGGGTTTGTGTGGTAAATACCTAACTGTGGTAGGGTTAGAGGTATTTTACTTCTTATTTCCAGAATGGGGGACCAAATACGTGCCAGTGGTAGTTCCTAGCTCTCTGATCTGCGTGAATAAGTAATATGAATGGAGGAAAGAAGCAGTAGCTCAACGTCAAGGATTTCAGTTGTTGAAATTCATATGAAACACAGAATAAACTTAACGTGAAAAAAAAAACCTGAAAATGGCTAACAGACCTCATAAAATGGAAAGAAATATAAGTTGCCTTCTTTAAAGCATGTATGGCAATTCTGCCTCAAGGAGTTTCTAAAGTCTTTCCTAAACTGAAGGTCTTCTATAAGCTCACACACATATGTGAATATGCTTCTTTCAGTTAATTCTATTACCTTGTTTATTCTCCTTAGTTCAAATCTAAAGTAATTTGATACTTGAAGGTTTTATAAACAACATGCTTTAAGTTATTTTCAGTTTAATTGGCTTTAAATGACAGATAGTAGCTTAGCTTAATGCTAATAGTCATATACTTATATATTGATCAAAGTGCATACATTGCAGAATATTTAATGTATCCCCAGTGAGAAGAGTGGAAGGAAGGAATACATGTGGTACAACTTACTTAACAATTTTTAATCAAAGTGAAGTTTCTCTGGCTTTTTTAGAGAATGGTTCTTTAAGGGCAATAATGTAAAACACAACATGAACAGTCACAATGGCTATTTTTGGTTTTGTTTCAGACTTAAAACATACCAGGCAAATAGAGTAAGATGCTGAAAAAATACATACTCTCCCCTGATTAATGGATACTATAGATATCTTTCTGCTCTGTCTGCTTGGTTAGCTTTGTTTCAAATGTGATACAGATCTTATGCTGCACAGCAGATTCAGAAATAGTCCATGTTCCTTTAAATTCAGGCAATGCATCATATTCTGTTACACTGTGTCACATCAGTCTATGACAGTAAAGCATGAGTTATGTGGATATGGACCAGTAGGTGAACTAGTCCCCACACATGGACAATTTGAAGATCAAGCAAAATATTCTGGCAAAAAAAAAATTTAAAAAATAGAATCATAAATAATATATGAGACAAAAAGGACACTGTTCCTTATTTACTTACAAAATCAACATTCCACATAATCTTTCCAAAAACTCTGAAAAATGCATCCTACCCCATGCATTTATATGATCTGGCTCTTAGATAAAAGTTTCTTATGTCAAACTTCACTTTTGTTTTTTCCCAGATATTAGCAATGGGAAAGATAAATAATGCATCAGAATTTCTCTTCACATCATCTGTGTCTAACAAAACAAAAATGGGAGACATTAACATGGAGACCAAAGAATAGGCTTTCAAGGATAAGAAATTATGTTTTTTTGTACAAATCCACACGATTCCGGTGGGGTGTTAAGGCAGGATAAGTTAAATTGCTACTCACCGCTTTTACAATTATTAGAAATTAATATTTATTGTGTCCTGATCTTCTAGGTATTGCAGAGTTTTAAGATGTACAGAGCTTTAAGATATACATAGTTCCAAATAAGAGAGCATTCAAAACAAATTAAAAACAAACTTGAGAATACCATAACTGAACAATTAAGAAAAGAGTAGATGGCAATTGGTATATCACAGATCTAAAGTTCTCCCATACTGATATATGATTATTTAGAATTAAGCATTTAGAATGTTTAACCAAATTGGGTATGAAAAGCATGTATTGAATAGGATTGAGAAGCTGAGGAAGATTCCATGTAAAGAGGCAGTAACAGAAATAAGAAAACAGAAAACAAAACAAGACTGGCAATTTTGGCAAACCATTGTTATGAAATTTCTTGCCTAGTGGATTATTCATGAGATTTTCCCAAACAGCTTTCTTTGAGCATCTGTATGTCCCTAATCATGCCCCTAAAACTGCCCTTGTGACTTTGAGGAAGAATGTCAGAGAAAGGCCATAAATTATGCAGGGAAAGAAAAAAAAATGAGCTAGAAGGGACACCAAAGCTTTGTAATACATATTTGGAGTAGGAAATGGCCACATTAATTCATTTAATCATTCTCTCATTCAATAAACATCAATTATCAGCTATGTATTACACTGTCTGCTAGTCATGTGCTGAACCATATTGGAGCCTGAGGCAAAAGGAAAATGTGTGCCCCTCTATACAACTCATCAAAATATCTTCCTGTATTTTGAACCTAGTGGAAAAAGTCAATAAAACTCTACAATCACAACCATGATTATATATAAAAAACCCACACTGCCCAAACTGTTTGCATGCCATGTTCAACCCTTATAAACCTCACCAGTACCAGCTGCAGCACTCAGAGCTGGAAGACTGAGGAGCAACTAGAAACCACTATCCCAGTCATACAATAATGAATAACGCAGGTTCATAAAAAGAAACAGAAATCTATATTTTTAGTTTTTTGATATTTTGTTCATTGTGGATTCTTTACCTTTTTTTAAACATCGCATTCAAATATTTATCTTGATTTTTGAGTATTTGGTGCCCCTTTCCATTTTGTATCTCACCAACTTTTCCCCACAAAGTAGAATAGGGTATCTGAATATACTTCTATAAAGTGGTAAAATTTTAATACAAATTTATTTCCAAATTAATATCCTCTAGCCTATAGTTTTTCCCTCTCTTTCTCCATTTCCACATAAGCGTGCTACACACTCACACACACACACACAATTGTATTTTCATCTTTACTTAGAAAATTCTACATTTCCTCCTAGTGTTTTTTAGAATATTTATTTCCCAAAGTTGTAATCATTGTTTTCAAAATCTTCAATTTTTCCACTACTCCTAAGTTTCGTTGACAAGTTTAATAATGTTCTGATTATTCAGCGCTTTGGGCTTTGAGACACTATTTTACTTTTGCTCATAATGTCAGGCATCTTCAGATGCACTGGTATCTCCAAAGTCATTCTCCAATTTGCTCTCTGCATCATGAGAGGCTGACTCTAGATAGACTCCATCAACAAGCTTCCTTGCCTTCCATCTTAAAGCTGAATTCAGCCAAAAGGGAGCACCAGCAACAGATTGGAAGGATGGAGGAGAATGAGCTCAGGATATTTACTGCCTTGCTTCCTCTGCCAGATCTCTGCAGTTGGCTATGTTCCTCCACCACTACTTTCACGGTAATCTTTCTGGATTTTGGTAACTGCTCTCTCTCCTTCCTTTGGGACTGAAGTGACAACAGCTGTTTTATAGCAACTCTACTTTTTAACTTTTTTCTTCAGCTCATCCACACCTTTGTAAATGGTCCCTTTAAAAATAACAATTTTGGGGGCGCCAGAGTGGCTCAGTGGGTTAAGCCTCTGCCTTTGGCTCAGGTCATGATCTCAGGGTCCTGGGATCAAGCCCCACATTAGGCTCTCTGCTCAGCATGGAGCCTGCTTCCCTCTCTCTCTCTGCCTGCCTCTCTGCCTACTTGTGATCTCTCTCTCTGTGTCAAATAAATCAATAAAATCTTCTAAAAAATTTAAAAAAAAACAATTTTCAATTTATCTCAATAGATGTGCCATCTATTTCTGTTTGAATCCTTAACTGATACTTCCATTTATCTTAGTGTAGTGATTATTTTGTTTCTCAACATCGCTATGTCACTAATTACCATTTATTTTGATGTTCACTTCTATCTCTTTATTGTAATTATTTTCTATCTCCTTTTGTTAGTTTTTTAAATTCTTGTGAAATTTCTTAGGATATTAAGATCTTTTATTAAAATCATCAAATAATTTGATATATTACTCTGATGCTTTAAACACAGTATTTAGAACATGCAACTTATTTGATAAGGAAATCTCATTATTATATGCACAAAATACTGTAAAGTAATGCTTTAAAGACTTTTAAAACATTGCACTGGCTTTTGTAGTAAACAATTGTAGATTTTCATGCAGTTCTACTTCTTTACTTACTTTTGTACTTTGATTTCTCTTTCCCTACTGCCATTTTACTCAATACATATTTATAGGACATCAACAGGAGATGCCAAGCGAGGCACAACCAATAACGTACAGGACTTTGTAGCGTCATCTCTGTGCCCCTAAGAGGCCTCATTTTTCTTTCTCATTTGATATTTTGAATCTTCAGTCACCTTGGAAACATAACTAAGCATAACCAGTCCTGATTAGGGATCTAGGGACCACCTTAGAGTAGCATGTATGGACTTCTGGTAAATTGACTTGGTGATGATTTCAACTGTTTAAAAGCTTTGGGAAGACCATCCTTGGATTTACAACTATTTTTCAGAAAGTTGAAAAATAAGAAGTCATGTATTGGAATGAGTGAAGATTCATAAGCCTGGATCGCATGATAAGCTTATAAACAAAATTGATATTTTGGGTTGCCTGGGTGGCTCAGGGGTTAAAACCTCTGCCTTCAGCTCAGGTCATGATCCCAGGGTTCTGGGATCAAGCCCCGCATCAGGCTTTCTGCTCAGTAGGGAGCCTGCTTCCCTTCCCCTCTCTCTGCCTACTTGTGATCTCTGTCTGTCAAATAAATAAATAAAATCTTTAAAAAAATCGATCTTTTATGTCATTTCTAGTATGTATGGAGAATCAAATTTTCAGACAGCGTCTAGTAAATTTAAATTCAAAATTTTTTCCATGAAGCATTTATTAAGAATTGCAACCAAATATCTTTTAATCAGATAGCTCATGAGATTTATTATCTGTATTATATAGCCAAACAGTGATTTAATTTAAATTATCAATTGATATTTTAAATTACTTTCCATTGGTTTTAAGTAAACTTATTCTTCCCATATGTTTTAAGATGTTAATGTGTGAAGACCCTGAGATGTCCAAACTTATTGTACATAGCCAACAGTAGATAGTATGATATTAGGGACGTTGTAAATGTAGATGATTTATTAAATTAAATATTCTGGTGCAACATATTATTTTAAACAAAAGGGTATAAACAGGCAAGCTTTGGTCTAATAACTTTGTTTAGACCTTTAAATTGAAATGTATAGGTTTCTTTAATATCCAAATCACTGGAGGTGATCACAGATATTTTGGTCAATAGATTATACTTCGGTGACATCCCTATACTTCCTGAATGCACAGTGAGCATCTGGCATAGATGACCACAGCGTAAGGGTTAAAAGTAAAATCTTCTTGGTTTGAATACCATCTCTTTTCTCCTAATAAGTAGAAAAATCAATTAAACTTTCTGTGCCTCTGTTTCCCTAATCTCTGGGATAATTATAGTATTGTATATGTCCCAAAAGATTCTTGTGAAAATTAGATAAATGAATACATATAAATTGTGTCTACACAGGCAAGTGCTCAAAAATCTTTAGCTCCTTTTACCACATTATCTCATTTATTCTTTATAACAACATTTTTAGGTTGGTGCCATGCCTATTTTTGCGGGGACAAGAACACCAAAATACAAATATATATCATTTATCTCTCCCCAAGTCCCTAAAATTAAAGCCTACATTTACATCACTGTAAAAAGCCACTGTGGCCAAATCATGGATATTTAAGTCATATCTCTATTTAATTTTTTTTGTATTATTCGAAGTTCTAAATAGAAGGACTTGTCAAAATAAATAA
This sequence comes from Mustela lutreola, assembly GCF_030435805.1. Taxonomy (NCBI): domain Eukaryota; kingdom Metazoa; phylum Chordata; class Mammalia; order Carnivora; family Mustelidae; genus Mustela; species Mustela lutreola. Next base: position 33,130,038 of record NC_081295.1, read on the forward strand.
AACACGTTTTCCCCATTAATTCTGACCATAGCCTAACACTAGTTAAATTTGAATTTAACGTGGAAAAAAATGAAAAGAGGTTTTAAAAAAATGATAAGAGGATAGAAGAGGTTTACCAAATAGGCTTGTCCTCACTCCAAAATGGTCAGGCAGGATTAAAGTAAAAAAAAAAAAAAAAAAAAAAAAAAAAAAAAAAAAAAAAGAAAGAAAGAAGAAGAAGGAGGAGGAGGAACTTGGCTTTTTTATATATTTCTCAGTTACCTTTCTAATCTCACTTCTGTCTTTTCCACTGTTTTCACTGTGATTCCTCATATGATATTTGCTAAATCACTTTCCACTTCTATTTTCCAATATACTTCAATGTCTGGTCTCACACATTTTATTACTTTGCATTATAATCTTAATGACATTGCAAAATGTGCATGAAGGTTTCATGTACAATGAAAAAAAATTAACCCCTTCAAAACTGCTTCTTTTCTATTGATCAACACTCTTATCAGCAACAACTGCACATCTATGTTGGGTGAGCATCTGTCTCTTGGTTTGCTTCCTTGTCAAATTTACAGATTATTCTGCATAACTTTTCACCCTGAATCTGCACTCTACATGACATAGGTAAAAAAGCACACAGCCAAGTGCAACACTCTTTCTTTTGAGAGTGAACATGCAGTGCAAATTCATGCTGTGAGGATCTGCAAAGCTCCTTGAGCCTCCGAACAGGTGTGAAAAATGTTGCGACAATCTGGAAAAGCATATTTTAGACAAACTACTATTGTATTATTTACGTAACAATGAAATTGTTTACCCACAAAAGAGCAGTGTATAACACTGACTTTTTTTAGATATGAGGATATAACTTTGCAAATCTAAATTTAAAAAGAGTTCCCATTAGAGAATGCACAGGTAAATAATTAAAAAGTCAAAATCAAAATACCAACAATAGCCACATAATTTATACATAAAGAAAGACCTGCTTTCTCCAGTTTGCATCACACAAAGAAATATTTCTTTGCAAAAGCTGAAAAGAGTGGGATCCAGATCCTGAATATTTAATAGAAAATAAAATGATATTTATTTTTAAGTGCATTCTACATTCAATACAACTGCATACTCACAACAAATCTATTGCGTTGCCCTGACATAGTTACTGCAAAGGTTTTTCCTTTGCTGTCCCAAGGGCCCAATTGATTTATCTGCCAGAAGCCTAAAGCCCCAAAATAAGATAGCTTTGAGTTTACAGAGGTCATTTTTCATTGTCTAAATAAAAATTTCTAAACAAAAATCTCTCATCCTGTTAACCGCAGGGTCCTTATCTCCCCAGAGGCTACGGCAACCTGAAAGAAGCCATTTCAATTCTTTCATGAAGAAAGATAAAAGCAAGTTTTCGATTAGAAAGCCCAGCAAAGCCTTCTTATTAAATGGTGGTAACAGTAACTAGTTGAAAAGGCAAAACTGTTCTCAAGTGGGGCGGGGGGAAAGAGAGAAATTATTATGCATGAGACAAACCTTGAACAGAGGCTGTGAAGACAATCGGAGACAGTGACATTCGAGGAGGCAAAGGGAAGTTTATGAATCCTTGTAACTCCTCACAGTTGTTCCACCCAGGTCCTTAATAAACTGCCTAGTTTTATCAAGCATGTTCTCTTAATTATGTGTGCCTACTTTTATCAACTAACATTAACTACATGTCACCATAATTATGCATTCAGGCCCATCTTCTCTGATCTGTCATCATTCAAAGTCCTTACGCAGCGCAGGCAGAGGTGGGATGTGGAAGGCGATCCTGGCTTTGGAATAATAGATTTTTGTGAGGCTAAACTAAAAGGAAATTATCAAAAATGACTTCATAGACTAAGTTTTGATAAAGAAGAGAAACACAGACACTGATGGTGATGCCCTGGGAAACAAACCTGAACCATAAAAGAAAAGGAGGATTTTGCTATTTGGAGAAACCTGCTCTAAGTGAAGGAGAATAAAAAGTATGCCTCATTTTAACTTAATTCTTTCAGTAGGGTGTAGTGGGAGAAATGGAATAATTCAGGAGCGTGTTTACACTAAAACATAAACCTGTTTTTCTACCAGTGAAAGTGCCAGGCTGTCATTCTTAATATCTCTAAAAAATAGAAAAGACCAGAGAGGAGAGGGAAGATGGATACTTAACTCAGTAAGCAAAATGTTTAAAATCTCTTTTCAGTGTGTCCTCTAAATGTAGATCTTATTAATTTTTTTTAGATTTTTATTAATTTTAAAGTCTGCTATAAGGAGACATACCCCCAAACAAGAATAAACACTGAGGCACAATCTATAAAATCTGGCTTACCTTATCTTCCTGTTCTTAGCCTTAAGGTAGTACCTGCGATTGAATATAACTTTATTTTTCTCATTTCAGGTACATATTCTAAAAAGCAGCTGAAGATGCTCTTTATGATGTACCTTGTAAAGAAAATAGTTTCGTTTCCTCCAAGAAAATATGAAAATATGATTTCTATACATTGACTGTAAAATGTAATTGTCATAAACTGGAGGTTACCCAAGAAACCACTGTCAGAAAGTATGGCTTCTTATTAAATATTTTAATGCCAAAATTCTTACAGCTGATAGGGAGTATCTACATTTTCTAGTAGCTTATTCTGCAGAGAACTCATTCCAGTAGATTCAGAAGGAAACCATGCTGCTCAAAACCAGATAAAAAAGAATGTAACATAGGATTGTGCATGTGTGTGTGTGTGTGTGTGTGTGTTTTGGTACTATAGCTAGGATGGGTAGGTGGTAATACCTGCTTTGAACATTTTTCAGCCAAAATCATCTTGACTATTTTCTATGGGGCAGAACTTTAAAGATTAATTTATCAGTAGTTTATGTGTTACAAGAGACCCAACACTGCCTCAGAAGAAAATACGTGCCCATGAGGCCACCTTCAGGCAAAATGTGATGGTTTTCTATCCAGAGGAGGGTTTTTGCTGTATACGCCAAGTATTGCTCCTAAGATACTGAACACATGGCCAGTTTTACTGTTTCCTAGACATGTGGATCTGCCCTGAAAAGAAACACGGAATATTTCTTCTCTGAGCTTTCATCAAAGAGTAAAATGCTGATCTGTCAGATCTTCTATGCTCATCAAAATCCAAAGTGAGGGAACTATGATGCTTGATGAAACAACTGAAAATCATTCTCTCCCTTATAAATTAAAATTTCTGCTTGAAATCAGAATGTCCCACTACAGAGTATCATATATGGCTGCTACTGCCCCCACACATAATTGATGTCGTTGAGTTATTTACTGATGTCCTTGACTTACTCTATGGAAGAATACATACAACAAGCAACTGTAAAATACCTAATGGTGGTTCATGCAGTAAGGCTGCAGAAGACACTAACCTCTGTTATCACTCAGTGTCCCTCATAATAAGATCCATGTAATAAATGTTATTTAGAAATCAGTGTTCAAAAAAAAAAAAAAAATCTGGGTGCCTGGGTGGCTCTGTTGGGTAAGCAACTGCCTTCGGCTCAGGTCATGATCCCAGGGTCCTCCGATCCAACCCCACATTGGGCTCCCTGCTCAGTGGGGAGTCTGCTTCTCCCTCTCCCTCTCCCTGAAGCTCTCCCTGCTTGTGCTCTCTCTCTCTAATAAATAAATAATATCTTTTAAAAAAATCTATGCCTCCTCGAGAAACTATTAAATCTTCATTTTGTTGAGTTTAAGCTTTAGATGACTTAATTTTTATCTATTTTATTCTTATTATTCCCTGTATTGCAATTACAGCACCTCAAATATTCTGGGAGACAGTGTCATAAATAACAAAAGGAATAGTTAAAATGATTAAATTCACATTAGAAAATCCCTACAAATTAAAAGGAGCATCTGACACACACTGGCTGGAACAGGTAGGTTATAAGAAGAATGGAGAGAGATGGTCCATGGCTAGTGCAGCTGCTCAGCAATGTCAGAGGTCACCAAGCTGCTTCAGCTTTCTGCAGCCACTATTCCCAATAATAAGACTATATTTGAAGATAAGAGGCAGAGGATAGTACCAGCCATGCTTATGTCAAGAAAAAGGTATCAGCCAATATCCCCTACCAGACTTTTGCCCATGCCACATCTCATCGGATGTGATGAGACCACCTGGCTCCCTCTTGCTGCAAGGGAGGTTGGCAAAGAGAGTACTCAGTTTTCTGGGACTTGCAGTGGACCCCTCCTCTGCAGGAAGAAAGCATCCCTGCACATGATGGGTGGATTATCAGAAATGATATAAAACAAAACAAAAATAGGCTCTTCCACAGTTATTGAGAAACTCAAAAGAGGTTTCTAAATTACTCAGCATTCGGCTCAGGAAATATTAGAGTACTCCAACGAGTGTGACGTTATTATAAAATAGTTGAGCAACTTGTAGAGTTTTGGCTTTGTAATCTGGATGGTTACTTTTTAACTATGTTAACTGTGAAGGCACTGTACTATCATTACCTGAGGTCCCCAGGTTCAGAATAAACTTAGTGTGAAGTTTAATCTTATGATAGTGAATATAAAGCACATAATTAAAGTTCTTAATAATGTCTAATTTCTTTGGCCAACTTCTTGTCGGAACTTACAGGTCATCATTGTTTTTATACTGTATAATCAGTGAAAAAGAACAAAATGGCAACTCTGCCTAAACTTTTTATTTTTTTGCACAGTGTTCCTGCTCTGTTTATTAGTACTATAATTGATTTGTGTGAAATCACAAATCAAATCTTGAAAAAACCTTTTTATGTCAAATATTCCTTTTATACATTTAGTTTAAACGAGTAATGTAATCTATAAACCCACTTACTTAGGCACATGAAAACTATATTTGACATTAAGCTTAGAATGTGTCAGATAGTTCCAAGGTTTTATTCAAATTTTCTGATTTCATCATCACAACAGCCAAACAAGATAGGTACTATTAGTATCTCCATTTTATGGATGAAAAAAGTGAGGCTTATGGATTTAGAAGTTACTCAGGTAGGAAACTACCAGGTCTGAATTCAAAACCAGACTGATCTGATCCCAAAGCTTCCTTTCTTAACTATTCTACCAATAAATCAGTTAATGAAGTAATCAATTAAAATTCAATTTAGTACAGCCTTCACTGAAATAGAACTTTAGAGCATACTCATGGTCTAAGAACAAGTAAGAAATCCAAATAAAACCAATACTGTGAGATAGATTTATTGAAAGTAAACTGCTGGGAAAATTCAATCCAATTTTACATTTGTATCTATGAAAGAGTACAATAAAGGCCTATCTCCAGAATAACGGCTGGAATCAGAATGTTCTTAATTACTGCAGTTTCTGAGAAAACAAAGATAAAAACACATTTTATGAAAGCTGAAAACCAAAAGAACATTCTAGTAAACATTTAGCCAATAAGGAAATTCAATGAATATTACAGCTCTATTCAGTTAAAGCCCTTACTGTATATAGGACACATGAGATTTCTATCCCTAAGTCTTCCATAAGTGCAGAGTTGACAAAAACAACTATAAAATTTCATGAAGTAGTGGATTCAAAGGACATTTGATTTTCTGGTGACATTCCCACCAGAGTTCTTGAATGCAGATACTATGTGCATGTCAGGGGCCAGCCAGTTAGTTCACATTAAGAGAAGTATGTGAGTCTTGGTGAATAGACATCAACTTACACATTCTCTAAATAAACCAGAACACTGTCTCCCCACAATCTTACCCTCTTCTCATGGCTTTTATTTAAGCTAGAATTTTTAAAAATTCATTTAGTTGGCTGCAAATTTCCATTCCAAACACTAATAGGCTTTTGTTTTAACTCTCAGGTGAGGTAATAAAAATTAATTAAAATAGCACTATCCAATAAAATGAAGCTTTCATTCAGTCTATGGCAATGTATCTTCTGGCTGATTCCAAAATGACATTTTATAGATATCCCCAATTCTAGATCATGTTATGAAGAAAGAAATAGGTAGTTTGGTTCTTGCCAACCTTCTGTTCTGTTTGAGAAATTAGATATTTTCCCCCAGCTTTACTGTCAATCCATAAAGTGATAAAATTACTTTCTAATCACTTAAATTGTGTAGTCTGATGCAAATCAGATACGAACTTATTTGATAAAACAGCAACAGTGTAGAAGTTCTCAAAGACCTGAACTAATAGCTTGGTAAAGCTATCATGGACTGTGATACACATTGTTTTATCATCCTTTCCTTAAATGAGCCTCTTTCTTATACTTTAAATCACTTCCCAAGACATAAGAAGTCTTCTTTGTCTCATTTATGTTAAACTGGTCTTTTGGGGGCACCTGGGTGCCTTGGTGGGTTAAAGCCTCTGCCTTCAGCTCCAGTCATGCTCTCAGGGTCCTGGGATTGAGCCCCACATTGGGCTCTCTGCGTGGCGGGGAGCCTGTTTCCCCTTCTCTCTCTGCCTGCCTCTCTGCCTACTTGTGATCTCTCTGTGTCAAAATAAATACATAAAATTGAGAAAAAACAAAAACCCGGTCTTTTTTCTCACAAGATACCATCAATTATCACACTCAAACAGCTATTCATCTCACTTTTGAAGATTCCTCAGGTATATATCAAGTAAATTATGTCCAGAATCATGTATTCAGTCCTAATTTATATATGTTTGAAATTTCTTTTAAGTGTTTGTTTGCTTATCCACATATCTATCCGTCCATCCAACTAACACTGATTAGAAACATTGAATATGTGATGTGCTCTTCAAGGTGGTTTCCCCTTCAGCCTTATCCCACATATAGGAGGAATTGCTTGGCTCAGAAAGTACCCAAACAAGCAAATATAAAAACATCTTTCTGCAGAAAAACAAATGCATCCTATAGAAAAGTAATCATTTCAATTGAGATATTGATAATATTCTTGAATTTTTTTATGTAAGCTTTAACAGGATGTTCAACTTATCCCATGGTTTATCTGCTACCCTCCACCTCAGTTATGACTATTCGTACACAAACAATAGAACCATGCAGAATCATAGAGGGAATCTAAGAGAGTTTCTGGCCTCAGGAGCTGCTAATCTTATAGCAGGGAAAGAAGGGAAAATAAAAATACAATCTAACTTAATTTTTTAAAACATTTCAAGTGTTGTACGAAGAATAGTTTAGGAGCAGTACTCAGACAAGAAGTCTTCAGAAATGGCTTTCCAAGGTGAGATGATATTCTAGCTGAGTTTTATAAAATTAGTTTTATTCAGCCAGAAAAATGGGTGACAAAAGGGAACAGCACCAGGACTAGTATGAAGGGGATGCAGGGAACTACAGTAGTTTAGTATGACTGAGTAGAAGGTATGATGTATACCAGTGGAACCTGGGGCGTAGACTCTATGCAAGGTCAAGTTAAGCTATTTCAGGAAACTCAAAATATACCACAGATCCAAAGGAGTCAATGAAGGGGTTTAAGAGAAAATGAAATAATTGGGCTTTAGGTTTGCATCTTAGAGTATTTGCTAGAACTGCATCATTGGTACCAGTTAACTAAGGAAGGAAAATTAGAGAAAAGGTCTCCCAGTAAAATATAAGGAGGAAGTAGAGATTCTCTGAGAAGCCCCCTCCCAGGGGGATCTGTTCCTGCAGTCGACCCTTGAATTTCTGGGTTCCTTGTTCACATCTGGTTCTGGACTCAAACTGCCTCTCTCCTTTCTCTTCCCCTTGATGAGTTAAGCTTCATGTAGCGTTTTTTGCCCTATAACCGGATTTCACTTCATTAATCTCAATTCTTTAAGATCTCAGTCCATTCCTACCAACTTCTTTCTCCTGAGGAGAAGAAAGAACTAAAAAGAAACAAATAAGTTGCATTCTTTAAAAAAAAAAAAAAGTAGTATTGTAAATTTATAGCACTAATCATATGTCTACGTATTTTTCATACCTAACTATTCTAAAAAACATATATTCACAGTATGGCTCTATGTAATTAGTTTCCTTACATTTTATGCTTATCTAGTGATATCTATATTTTAGGATAAAAATAATTTCAGTAGATACATATGTAACACCAGCCACTGACATAAAGAATACATAATGAAATAGTTATATTCCAAGAGAAAAATCAGGTGATAAGCTTTCAAGTATTTCAGGTAGAACATTAGAAGAGAAATAAATAATAAAACTATGCATATGGGTGTGTGCACGCGCACGCACACACACACACACACACACGAACTATGCAAATACTGATTTTTCTATTTTAAGTTATGTTGTTGAGCTTACTGGGTTAAAATAAGAATCTTTATAGGAAAAAGAAAAAAAAAAACACCCTGAAACAGCACTGTGGAGACTTAAAATAAAAAACAAAAAACAAAACAAACAAACAAAAATTCCACCACTATATAGCTTTCCATGTGGAGCCCATAATGTCCTTGATAGAGAACATCATGTATTGGGACACATATGTTGGTTTCTACTATTTCTTTGATTAGCCCTCATTCTTGTTCTTCAGGGTTTCTATCATAATACAAGAAAATAAAATTTTAAGCCCAGAAGGATTTTTACAGTAATGCAAGCTATTGATCGGTGCAATTTTTTTCAACCAGAGCTTACTATTGCATCCAGATTCCTTACAGCTCCAATATGCCCAGTGGGTTAATATTAGGTAAGATACAAGCTGAAAAAAAATTTCCCCCCAATGTTGCTACCTATTTCAAGCCCCTATGGGGCAGTAACAAAAACTTTATTTCTTTGTTTTTAGCCAAACCTCAGACTTTAGATATACTCTGAGTGATAAAAATCAGTCATGAAATATTAATTCAAACCATGATTTTCCTGTGTTGGTTAGCCTTAAAACACTTATTTTAATGGGCATATCCATGTGTGTTGTCCAGCCCCAAAAGACATCTTTAACAGTTACCATCCTCATTCCCTGCAAAAGGCCATGAGTGAGCTATAAATAATCATTGCTATTGCATTCTTTAGTTGGTCATCTTATCTTTCCACCATTCGCCTCCCCTAGGCTCTGTTTTGAATTTTCTTCTGGATCCCAGTCTCAAGTCCTTTGGTTTTTAAACTAGATCCATCCATCCAATGTCTAATCTCTAGAGATTATCCTCCAGTTCAGAGGCAACTTTATAGGAAGCTTAAGCTTCACGGTACCTCATTTGTGCATGTGATGGGCCTGAGTGGGGAACTAATAATATTTTCATAAAAGTTTTCTTTTTAGACATACTGAAAGGTAAGAATTTTTCTTTTTCAAAGAGAAACCGCCTCTCCCACATTTTTATAAGCTTTGGACCTCAAAAAACCCATAACTGTCCCTAACTTCATCCCTACACTGGCTTTCTGGTTGAGGTCCCCTTTGTAGGACTCTTGTCTTTTCATCTCCACCATCTGGGTTGTACTCACTGAGGTCCTCAGGCATATTCTGGCTTGGGTAAGGTTCTTCTAGGTTTCTGGACATAATGCCATGCCAGGTTCAGCTCTGGGTCCTGCTTATTAGTATAGGAAAATGAGCACCTGAACTACAATAAATAGTATGAGACAAATATCCCCCAAAAAGCAAGTACATACATAAAATGCAAAATTAAGACACCCCTTTCCCAAGTATAGAAACCAGTTTACTTTCATATCTGCAGCCAGTTTCTCTGGGATGTATCCTAGGGTCACAAGAAAACCATGAGAAAAAGAAAACTACTTCTCATGCCAGACACATCTAAACATCTCTAAGTGATAAGGTTTGTCATGGATCTCAGGTCTTGAAAGTATGTTTGTTTCCACCTAAACGCCTGGCACCATCACAGACTACAACCTGAGCTGATAAAGCTGTGCGTGTGAGGCTGTCCACCTGCAGAATGGCAGGTGGAAAATTATTCAGGAGAAGGAGTTTAATTGGTGACCTTTAAAATAATGATTCATTAACTTAAAACACTTTTACTATGTCAGCATGAGTACTTCAATTGAAACTAATATATTTAAATCAAAAACAGTAGGTCTTATTTAACCTATCTTAAACCAAAAAGGTACATTTTAAAAACTTTTTAAAAAATTCTTTATCTTTCTTACCCTTCTCCATTCCCCTTTCCTGTTTTTCCTTCCTTCATTTCTTTGCTTTTCTGTTCCTTCATTCCCACCCCTCCATTAAGCCACGTTTTTGTTACTTGGGCATCTCCATTTGTTCATTTGGAGATGAAGTGGCACTCTAGAAGTAGACTCTAATCCTAAACAGTCAAATCCTTTCTCCATTTCCTGGAAGCAAATGAGCAAAGTGACTTCAAGAATAACTCTTCCAACCAGGCAAAGAAGTCAGGCAGAGCAGTATTCAATTTGTTTTGTTTTGTTTTGTTTTTAGAGACAGAGTGAAAGAGAGAAAGAGAACAGATGTACATGTGCAAGTGGGGGCAGGGGCAGAGGGAGAGAGAAAGAGAGACACTCAAGAAGGCTGCACACTGAGAGCAGAGCCCCGAAGCAGGGCTTGATCCCAGGACCCCAAAATCATGACCTGAGCTAAAATCAAGAGCCAGGGACTCAGTCTACTGAGACACCCAGGCACCCCTCCCCCTCCATTCAATTTTTGACCTGGTTTTTTTGGCTACTGCATGGGGCTATTTAGATATGGAATGAAATAATATATGTAAAGCAACTGGTAAGGTTCTGGACCTTAATAATGGTTATTTTATTGCATTCTTTGTCACAATCTAATCTTGGGCTATTCACAATGACCCAAAGAGATCAAAATCATGGCATATATTGTCATATGCCCAGTCTCAAGACACCATTTTAGGTCTATGTTTAGACTGAAATTTGCACAGAAAGAAAGAATGACTGAGGAAGTGGGCAACCCATTAAGCAATATGCTAAATGTGTCGTATAACCCCCCAAAATCAAATTCCCAAATGCTAACATGGATCTGAACCTAGTGCAGACATAGGCAATCAGGCAGCTACTCTAGTACCAAGAAAATAAATGGCTAGGCAGAAGCTATATTTACTAGGACCTGTTTGTGATTTTCAAAGCAAAATTTTGTGACCAGTTTTCATTATATTCCAGGCTATGTAACTTTTTATGGCATACACATTTATAAATAAAAGCATGAGAGCCTCTAAATCACTGACTTAGGCTGAAATGATGCCTCTAGGGTTTGGGATTATAAAAAAATAAAAAGAAACCGAGCAGGGATCATAAGGCAATATCCTACAGGAAGCAAATTGATACCTGGGATTACAGTAGCAATTCCTTTCTGGCATTCAGGAAGGAACATATTTTAGATAAACAAATGGGCAGAACATTTTGGATCTCTGTAAATAGATCTGAAAAGTCAGGCAAGAGCCTTTCCCTATATGGGCACAAATGACATCATTCATAACCTTTTGAGCAATTGGTGAATTTGGAAGAGCTATAATTTGCAGATATGATAGTACAGTTGAACTATTTATGCTATTTCACATTATAGTCTTATTAGCAGAGTGTGAAAAGGGCTAAATTTTTTTTTACTAAATTTTTCACGATTCTTTTTTTAAATAACAGAATTTTACCTGTAATACTGACATACTGATATTGATATATGTCTTTTTGGATCTGAAAACAGTAATAAGTACTGATTTATTTCCATATCAGTCTTTTATGATAGATGCCATGATTGCTATTTTTTGTAATGGATATGCAGACATAGGAAGTTAAGTGATAACAAAAGAGATCTTAAAGGATAGTCATTTTCTACTTTTTAGTCATATGTTCAACAAGTATCAGTATACAAAGTACTGGGTTAGGAATCTGGAGGAGCTTGAAATGAGAAAGGCCACATCACGTTAGTCCTTAAGGAATTCAGAAACTATAGGAGAAAGGAGATGTTATACAAATTCCTAGGATGTAAAAAGCAACTTAACATGTGCTATGAGAAATGTACAAACGTGGGGTCATAAAGTTCTAAAGGAAGTAAAAACTATGCCCAAGATAACTCAAAAAAGCTTTGTGGGAAAATTTCACTTAATCTAGACTTTGAATTATAATCAAAATTTTGAAATGAAAAAGATTTGCTGTGATGTATTCTAAGAACTTGATTTTAGGTAAACTTGTGTATGTTCCTGTTGGATAAAAATTCTGAAAAATAAAATCAGAATCTAACAAACGGAGAGAAATCCTTTGACTTTCGTGCTCATAAATTTCCCCCATTATTTCTAATCTGGTGCAAAGATCAAAGTATTCTAGGGATAAGAAACAGTCTGAGTAAAGAATAAAAAAATCATTAACTCTCTACTGGTTACTGCATCTGAGTCCTGATGACTAGCAGAGGAAGGGTGGAGTAAGCAGTATTACTGACATCATCTGGGGGACTCTGTGACATGTCCAGTGAGCACTGTAGTTTCAATTAAGAACACATATAGCCTATCTCACTTAGCTGAGTACTTACTTCAAAAGACATTAGAATAAGAGACATCAATAACAAATTACTACATGTTTGTTACATTTCCTTCTTAGTATATTTTTGCATTTACCTAACCATGAAACACACTGTTTTGATTTTATTTGAATATACATCCATCTGGATGGGGTGCAGGATTTAAATTGGTTGTGCTGCTTTGATAAAGTGCATAAATTACTCTCCCCTTTATTCACGCCATTCCCTTTCATTATTTATAGTTATGCTCACTGAAGAGAACAAATAAATCCTATGACGACACTATACAAGCCCCTGTTGGAAATATTATGTGTTCGCATACACTAATCCCTTTCACGGGGTGAAGGCATTACAAACAGTTCCTCATGCCCTGGGTTTCCACTGTGCGCTTAGGGTCACTAGCAGGCATGTGCAGAAACAAATGTTACTACTGGTGAAAAGCAGGCACTTGGGACCTGGTGAAAAACAGAGGGTAAGAGTGTTTGATACTATAAATAAGAATCTCCACCTACTTCAAAATTAGTTGTAGGTTTATTACTAAAGGAACTTTCCCATTAACTCATGTTAATAACTCCTGGGTTTGAAAACATGATCTTGGGTCAGTGCTGGTGTATTTCACATTCTCAAAGGTAATAATTTAAATATCAATGAATTTAAGATATAGCTGACTACAATCCTTTGCATAAGCAGTGCAAAAATATTCAGAACCAACAGGAAAAAAATGAATTTGTATACTCAATTTGAATAGAATTAGTGAATCAGGACCACACAAACTAAACTTGGGTGTGAAGGAAACGCAACCAGAGAGACAAGGAGCAGGATGAGCAAGGATTGCCGGAGGAGGGAGGGAAGGGGGAGATGAGGCAGGACCAAGCAAATAGCCTCTTTATACATTGAGATGGTTTTGAGAATAATAATGTGCTAGTTTCTTTCTTTTTTTTTTTTTTTTTAATCCAAGTAGCTATTGAAAATTGTAATGATTTCAGTCTAAAAAGCAATGCTGGAAAGCCTCTTCGGAGATTGCCAACTCCCACTGTGCAGAAACACTGTGTCCCTGCATGCTGGTGTAATGGAGACAAACAAAAGAAACACTTCAAGGAAAGAGGAAGCAGAAGAGGGAGGGCAAAAAAGCACAGAGTATATGGTTCCCAGAAAAACAGTAAGAGTTTTAGCAATAACCAAATCCAAGCATTGCCACCCCCAAGTTTGAAACTGATGTAAGTTAAATAAAAAGCTCAACAATTTAAGAAATATATTACATAATTATATTCTCATTCAAAATAACAGTAACTTATCATCAACAATAATGTTCTAGCCCCACTTGCAGTGACACCCACTCCCCATGTTAAACCAGACCAATTTGATTTCACCTTTTCAGATACTGTGCAGGGTCCTATTGGGAGTAGATATACCTCAAAGATTATTAGTATGGAAGCACATTGCTCTATTGCTTCTGTCTGCTTGCATGTATCTCCCATTTTCTCCCTCTTTTGGCAAAATAAATGCTTTAAAAATCAACATATGTAACTACACAATGAAAGTATCTTAATTATGATTATTCTCCTTAGTTACTTCAGTTCCTCTAAAGATTTAAACATGGCTTATTACCTCCAGATTCTGACCATTATAAAAAGGTCAATAATAATTACTGTTTATTTGCTTTCAAATACTACTAATGTAAAATTTTTGTGAGATGGTGAAAACCAATATTTCATGTACTTTCTAGAAAAATCTATTAAGAGCAACATTTTACGAAAGTATATTTAAATTCATTTTTATCTCAGATTCTTTTAATCACAGTATCTATTTTTAAAAGTATGAAATGAGAAAGCCTATCCCTCCTTAGTGCCATTATTTCTATACCAGAAACGGATGCTTCTTGCATATTCATCATATATCTTCATATTGTAAATGAGCTTATAATTTATAACTATGTTATTCATCTTTTTATCAGGTTTATCAATAAGTTTCTTTAGAGTATTTTGTTAGTGCTACATTTCCTAAATGGTGCAGTGCAAATGAAGCATCTATTTCTCATAACCAGCAACTCACCCCTGATCAGATCAGACTTAATCCTTCTGATAGAAGATCCTTACAACTCTATTTGGAAAGCAAATCATGATATCAGAAAACTTAAAAAAAAAAAATTCAGGCCAAAAAAATGGGGGAAACATGGTAGCCAAAAATGTTAAACCATCAATTTCATCAAAATTATTTCTAAGGTCACAAAATATTCTGAGAATAAGCTATTTTTAAGGTTTTTATCTTTTTTAAGAGACATGATCTTTATTATGCTAGCATATTATCATTAAGTGTTACAAAACCTAATTCTAAAATTTACCAATGTATAGATCTTTCATTATTATACAGAAGTATTTTATCAATGGACAAAAAATATCATCAAATAATGCATTTAAATAATAGTTGTTTAGTACAATGTTATTACACTTAATATCTGAGTAGCTATTAAACACACCTGACTATTTGTAAGGAGAATAACAAAGAACAATACAGGAATTCAGCTCTCACTGCCAGTCCTTGTTTATGAGTCTTAGGTAAAGAAAACCTTTTTTTTTTTTAAATATTATTCAAGAATTAAAAGGCCTAGCTGTTAACTACAGGCGGATACATTCTTATTTATAATACCCAAATATTTCATTTTGATCTCTTATCCCTTTTCTTTTTAATTATTTATGATTAGTGCTAGAATATTATATATAATATAATGGTAGTTATTATTACATAATGGCTAAAATTTATGAAGCATTTGCCAAGTGCCATGCACTGTTATAAGAGCTTTAAATATCCTGACACATTTAATTCTCACAACAACCTGAGAGATGTATTTTATTATCCCAGTTATACAGATGAAAGGTTAAATATCTTGCCCAAGAGCAAATACATTTTAATTGAAAATCAGAACTAATCAGAATTAGGCCATTTGACTTGTGCATATTACTTCTAGTATTGATAAGTCAATGCCTTTCAATGCCTAAATATATCTATATTCATTTGAATATATTAATATTGCCATATGATTTTACATAGTAGTATTTCCAAAGAGTCAAATACATATAGTTTAGAAGTGTAATTGGCCTTGTAGAGGAACCACTACTCCCATTTTCTGAAAATAAAATTTTAAAAGATAGAATGTAGAAAGAAAAAGTGAGAGAACTTCTGATTGACCTCAAGAAGAGAGAAAATGATGGGGCCACACAGGACTTCAAAGAACAATGGATTTTAGTCACTTCCTTCCTTTTCTTTTTCCTTTGGTAATATTAATAAGGGCTACAGTTTACGTTATTCTTGCCTCTTACTTTTTATTTTAAAAAAGGAAAAAAAGGAAGAAAAAGAAGTCATGGTCAATTAACAACCATTAAGGGGCAGAGGCTCTAACTTCACCCTTGCAAGATCCAGACAATTATTTTTCTAGAACACAAGTTTTTTAGAGGATACTTTATAGCAAATTCTATCCATCTTCTTTCCTCATAATGCTTAACAGGACAGTCTGAGAGAGTGGTTGCTCATCCCCAGCTCAGCAATGGGTTGCTGGCTAAACAATTAGTAGGTCAGTCTGAACAAAGGACTCTGATGACAGTAGAAAACTCTAGGTGATGATGCTCACTGGTAGTCTCAGCGGCACCTATAAACCTGTCTTAGGTCTTTCACAGCTGGAACTGAGTTTCATTTACATTCAGACTGGAAGCAGTAAAGCAACCTGGTACAGTAACATACAAAGTTGGAAAGACACAGTCTGTGCTCTCTAGAAGCTCACAACTAGTGAATGTGTGAGTGGCAGAGACAGGAGGTTTACTATAGCTCTGAGGGATTGTGCAGGTGGTGAAGAAGGACAAGGTCCCATAATCCAGGAAGGGGCAGGGGCTGAGACAGGGTAATCAGGAAGACTTCACACAAGAGATAACTTGTATGTGGGTCTTGCAGAAGGTTTTGTCACTGAGCCAGCCAAAGAGAACAGGGAGAGGGATATGCAGAGATGAAAACATTTCTTGCCAGAAGAAAAATAAAACAATCCAATCAATTTCACTTGTGCAGAAATCAGTTCTTAGAAACTACTTACAAACTCCAGCAGAGCAGAAGGTTTCTCATCCATTCCCAGCAAGTCTGTAATCCCACATGGGGCTCTCCTCATTCATTTGCCGAGACTATGAATATGGGGCAGCAGTGGCGAAGTCATTCAGTGATGACTTTAACCCCTCAGCCCTCCTTCTTTTAGTCATAACACCTTCCTCCCATTTTGCTGCTCCTATGTTCGGAGTTCTGGTAAGCAGGGTGCTTGTAGCTTTAAAAATGCAAAATGGTTGCCAAAAAGAACAGTTTTGCCATGTAGCAAATGTTCATACTCTGCAATGCTAATTTCTGTCCTTTCCTATAGTTATACAGGTTACTATGTGCAATGAATTAAACATTAATGAAAATTATTCGATGATGCTATTAGGGAATATATTGAGAAAATAGATGTTTTAGACCAGGTGCTGCCATTCTGAGGAGGTTACTTCTTTTTCCCCCAAGAATTGAAAAGCCACAGAAATGAAAGCATTTGGAAAATGCAACTATTGAAAAACTTAGCATGAGTAATTTTCTGTTTCTTAATTTGGGTACCAGTTACATGGACATGTGCCGCTTGAAAAAATTTACCAGTCCTACACATATGATAGGTATACTCTCATTTATGTCTATTATATATTAATAAAAACTTTAAGAAACTTTAGCATAAGCAATGAACTTAATACATTCAAAATGCAGAAGCAGAATCATAAGTTTCAATTTCAAATCTAAAATAAAACACCAGATAAATAGGAGAAAACCCTTCCCACATAGAAACGGATTTTTTTCATCTCTTAAAGAAATTCAGTCAAACGAAATAGGTATCCTGGCTATGCGATATTCAGGGGAAATTCCCCAAAATATATCCTTACTAATGAATTATGAAATATTTTTAAAAAAATTTTACTTGAGCTCTATGCATTGCTGCTTTTGTTTCCACCTTTGTATTTCTTTCTGTATAACTGAACAGCCCTAGAGGCTGACAGATAGTTTATGTGGCATTTAAGAACAGAGAAGGAGGTTCCATCAGGCAAGAGTGGCAATGAGCTGAGTGACTTTATGGACCACTATAGGTGGGAAAATTACCTTGATGCTTTCTACTTGTGCTGATTTTTTCCTTCTGCTGATACTTCTGATGCTCTGAAAGTTGCTTTGCTCACATCCTCTGCTACTGGTGTCAAAGCACACTCTCAATCTTCACATGCCAAAAAAGGAGGAAAACCTTATTTCAATGCCCAAAAGACTTAGCTCCTGTCAAAGATATTCATTTAACACTCACAGTTGGTCTATGGCAACTTGAAGACGTTGTCTTAAAAAGTAGGGCTGGTTGGGGGGGTAAAGAAGAAAAGGCCTGACTTTCTAGGGAAATCTCATGTTTTCCACATCCTGAAGGCATTTAATAAGAAGAGGCTCCATACTCCTAAATGAAGGGAGCAATTTCAACCATTATTTACAAGACTTATGCTTCTACTGAAAAGGGGTGGTTGGCCAACATAATAAGTTCATTTCGCTTGGCTAAGAAAGGAAATATTCTAAAAACAATTAAGTTTATTATTTGCAAAGCTTTCTTCTATAAAAATCATTGCCACTTAATCTTTTTTCCTTTTTAGGTTTGGCCAGTTATAGCTTATAATTTCATGATAAGAAAAATCACCACCAACATTAATGACAAATTTTAATTTTCCTAATGTTTGAAGGACTCTAAATATCTTACCAAAAATATGGTCGTTCCAAAAAACGTGTGGCACTTAATTCTAATCTACATGAAATAAGGACGTAACAGTCCAAGTCATTTATAAAAGGTGATCAAATGTTTTAATAGAAATTTACTGTCTGGCTGAATGGCAGACAGAGGACAAGCCATTCTCCTATTTACTCTGGCCACATACACATTCACATTGCATGTTCATCTCCCATCCCCACCCCAATATTCTTTTCCAATGGTCTTGTTTGTATCACCCTGAAATCTATCCCAGAACATAGTAAAGTACACAAACTTGGTTCATTGAGCCCCTTTTCTTTCCTTAGGTTATTTTTAAAAACTGTGTATTTTACACAATAAATCCTAATTCAGCCAATAACAGTTCATTCAAACAGCATCTGAATTTTAAAATTGGCTCCTTTTCAGACAATTAGTTGGGGTGCCAATTTCCCAGTCAAATAAAATCATTTTTCCATTAACATTTTTGGTTATATAATCTGCTATACAAATATAATACTATTAAAACTCAATGTGCAAATTAAGTCCCTAGAATATCTCAGTTGCCAATTTGGTCAGATAATTCCAAGCATACATTTTGCTGTCATTTAAATTGGAGATTTTTTTGCTGGCTGATTACTTTCTCAGGGTGAGAATGTGGCTGAAGAGCCCAGTGCATGTCTCAAATTTTCCACACTTTGTACACATGGAAACTGTCTTTGGGCTGGGACTCTCTCCTCTGTCTGTAGAGCATATTGTACTTACAGCCCAGCCTTTCCTCCTTCTAGGCTGCCAGACACATTTGCCCAAAATGAGTCACTCAGTCTTTGATTTTTTGCATGTAAGTTTGGCCTGTCTGATGTTGTTTGCACAGCCATGCCACATTGTTAGAAGTTGTGATTCAATGTGTCCTTGGAGCTTTTCTTTTGCCAGCCCTGCCTACTCTTAGTGCCCCCATTTCAGCTTGCTGTTGAGCAGCTGACTCAGGGCTTAAAGTGAACCATCCCCCATGTTTGCCCAGTTCCCATGCTTGCTGCTGTGCTGATCCTCACTTCACAGCTATAGGCCCAACTGGGGGCACACTTTTAGTAATCTTGCTTTCCCATTTATGTCACATATGTCTTGCAGGTGATGCGGGAAGCTGCCTGCGACATCTGTGACAGATCCAGACCTCCCAACCATATGGGAGGTTGGACAGTACCAAACATTTGATTGGATCCAGAGTTTAGTGCCACATTTATTGCCAACCTTCCAAAAGGCACACAGGCCATCTTGAGTCAGTTTCTATTTCTTTGTTCCCAGAGCTACAATTCAGAGTAGTTTGATTTTCAACAACATCAGTAATATACAGCACCATCACCTACAGATTACTGGTTCTACCATTCTTCAGCTCCATTCCCGGACAAATTACTTAACGGCTTTACAGCTCAGTTCCCTAATTCATAAACTTGTGATAATAATCATTTCTGTTTCACAGAGATAATATAAAAGATAAAATGAAAAAGTGATATATGTAAATTTTTTAATATACACAAATGTTCAATAAATGTTAGCTATTGGAGTACACATGATAAACTATGTTCTTTAGGCATTAGTATAACATGTAGCTTGCAAAAAGTATGTGTTATATTTACTTCATCAGTTTTCATTTTGTTCCTTGATTTATTGTAATTTTTATTAAACCTGTCTTCAACATCTTAAGAACATAAGTCTCCAAAAGTTGAATCAGTCCCTGGACTGACTAAATTATTCCAGTCCATTTCATATTTCCTTCCCAAATACCACTAAGGTTCCACACTCTTTATGGAGGAGAAAAAGAATTCTTTGTTGAGTGTCCCAATTCAGCAAGAGTTATTAAAATCACTTGTATTCTCTTGGAATTCCCATTGTGTGTCCATCATTCTGCTGCTCAGTTCTGAAAATTGGAATCTAAGACTGGTTATCTAGACCTTCCTTCAGTTCTATGTGCTTGACCTCTGAGTCTAGTTAAGCTATTTTCTCTAGTTTTGTTTCCCAGCCTGACTTGTCACTGTCATAGCATCTAACTTCACAATATCCTCAAATATCAAAAAACAGAAATGAAAAGGATCTTAACAGGCATCTTGTCTTCCACAGAAGGAATCATTTTCTGCCTGTTGAGTAGTCTACTGAAAGACTTTTGGTAAAAGAGATCTCCTTTCTGATGTTATTAAATCACTGCCATTGATACTGTGGAAAATTTGCCTACTTGGCAGTCAAATATATCATGTAGCTTATTATGAATACATAGAGTACATTTTTGCATGCCTGAACTTGGCAAAATGTTCACCTTGCAAAATCATCCTCAAATTTAACTGACAATTTTTCCAACTGAAATATCTTCAGTTCTATCATTCTTTATGAATTCTATCCCTTTCCCCATTTGAGTGGCCTATTTCATTTAGTTCTTAAACATAAATTAACTATATTTTCTTTGTAGAAAGATAAACTTCTTCTTTTTTTAAAAGATTTTATTTATTTATTTGACAGACAGAGATCACAAGTAGGCAGAGAGGCAGGCAAAGAGAGAGGAGGAAGCAGACTCCCTGCTTAGCAGAGAGCCCAATGTGGGGCTTGATCCCAGGACCCTGGGATCATGACCTGAGCCGAAGGCAGAGGCTTTAACCTACTGAACCACCCAGGCGCCCCAACATATGTTTTCTTAAAGACAGTGGATTTAATCCTCTTCTTGTCCTAAATTTTGCTCCCCAGGGCCTATTTTCCCTGATCACTTTTCTGTGAAGATTAAGATTTGGGGCACAAGTTTTAGCATTGCTGTCACAAATGTGTTACTCAATGGAACTTATCTTTGGTTATAAACTCTTTATCTTACCTGTGTTTATATGCTTTTTGGGTGTGGATAATACATAGAGTTGCACACTGGTAACATCCTATGACTCTTGTCTTTCTCACTATAATTATTTTAAATTATAAATCATAATTTCTTTTCCTTTTCATTTTTTAATACCTCCATCATTTTTTAACTGTATTCATCTTTAGCATCTCTGCACATGGAATTATATTTCTCTGAACTCTTTGAACACCACTGACTGGAATTTTAAGGTGATCAGATTTGGCTATGCACTCATGTGAATATTTAAAATTCTAATATAGAAATGTGATTTTCTTTCAAGGATGACATGATTTCTACTTCATGTACAAGTTTTTATACAAAACAGTAGAGTTTATCACACTGATTCCTCCCCCTTATGAAACTATGGGAGTAAAAACACATCAATGAATTTTAGATTACTTTTATATAACAAACAATGCTGTTCTTCATCATTGACTCTGCCACTGGGCCAGTCCTATTGTTGATAATAGGAAAGTTTAAGGTACACCTTCCTTTTCGCTGGGCTGTGGGTTCAGACACACATATACAAATACACTTTCTCAGTAATAGTATTTATTATTAATAATATTATTAATTTATTTAGCATTTCATGTTTGTTAATAAATCATGTAAAATATAATATTTTAGGTTTATTTATAAAAACTATGTAAAATATGGTTGATTATGATATATGTATATACATATACATGATTTGTGTATGTATATATATGTGATTATATATGTATATATGTTTATAAAAAATATTCCTTCTTCTGTGTCCTAATGCTTTCTTTCCTCTGTTGTTTTTCCCTTAGAATTACTGGCACTTTCTTGAAGCAGTTTCATATTTTCACTAGACCATATGACTTGTTCATGCTTGCTTCCATGACTCCATTATCTTATATATGTTGTAGTTATTAAACTGAGTAGTATCTAGTTTATAAAATATTGATTGGAATTATTTATCTTTCTCAAATATTATTTTACATTTTTTAAAATCAGATCAGTGAGTCTATTGTAAATATATACTTCCTGAAGTTCTTTTTTTTAATCTTTTTTTAAAGATTTCATTTATTCATTTGACACACAGAGAGAGAGAGAATACACAAGCAAGAGAAGTGACAGGCAGGGAGATGGGGAGAAGCAGGCTTCCCGCTGAGCATGTGGGACTGGATTCCAGGACTCTGGGACCATGTCCCGAGCCGAAGACAGACACCCAACAACTGAGCCACCCAGGTGCCCCTATACTTCCTAATGTTCTAAGAAGAACTCTATCTCCATTCAGGTGGCAATTTGTCTGAATTAATCAGCTATGTGTCACAAAATAATAATTATAGGTTTTTCTGTCTTGAGAATAAATTCTCCTTACCTATTCAAAATAATGGCCTTACATTGGAAGAAGACATGAAAATGTCATCTGTGTCCACAAAGCCTTCAGTTTTTTCCCAGGAAAATGAATATTGCATGATTGTTCTACAAAACTTATGCCATTATTTAACAAATCTCCATTGAGTGCCTTCTCTATGACAGTCATTCTCCTGACTAGACAGGTAGGTAAATCTGCCCTAATGGAAAGGAGTTAGTCACCTGATCACTGGCTACAATGACATATTGTGGATAATCCATAGTTGTAGTGGAACAAGACTTCAGGTCCAAAGCCAAAGCCTACTCAGGTCAGATACCTTCAACTCCTGCCACTGACCTCTGATTTAACTCATCCTCCAGAACTTTCTCAGGAATATGCTGAAACTACTATTGTTATATATGATCAGAAAAATTTATTTAAACTCTCTAACCATGCTTAGAAAAACTCAGAGTTAACTCCTTAAAGAACAGGATGGATCCTTACTCTGATAAGATAGATGCATTGGCTGTTGTGGTCTTGCAAGAAGGGAACACGAGAGTCAAGCAAGTAAACATTTCCTACTAGAAGATTGCTAACTGTCTTCTGCTTTCAGGCTTTCTTCATATCTATAAATTTTCATAGCCTTGTTGTTAAAGAAATCATATATTTCCTAATTGTCTATTGGTATCTTGCAATCAATGACCATCACCACTATTATAGCCACACAAATCTTTCAGAAGTAAGGATATTTTTAACTTAGTCATATTAAGTCAGCATTCCATCAACACAGCTCTACCTATAGGCAGTTTTGCTCACCAGCTCTACCTATAGTCAGTTTGGTCACCAGCTCTGAGACAAATATATCTTGTTGTTCACAGTTCTGGATTTTTGTTCTGTTGTTGGCTTCCACAGACATTATTGGCAATGACAATAGTCATGGTGATTAAGGCTGCACGATAGTGGCTACCCCAAAAATGCTCTAGTTGCTACTAGAGCTACTCAAAGCTAGAATCCTAAGATCTTAGGCACCAACATGTCTTTGTGAGTATTTTTTAAAATTATTCTCAAAGTAATCTTCTCAAAGATAACACCATTCTACAGTAATTTTGGATCACTAAAATGAACATAGAGCAAGGATGACACTGATTTCTAAAAACAAACATCAAAGATCCACACAGAACACAGGTCAACAATAATTACTTACACATTAGCTAAGCATAATCAACATTCCAAAGCTATAGTATTCCATAAAATTTCCTATCTCCAGTGTGCATGTAGTCCTTCCTCTATGAACTCATCCTACTCAAGCATAATAATCTATAATAATTGCAAATCCTCACATAAAACCCCAATTTTCAAGATGGCATCCTGGCCATTTATTATTACTGATTTCTACTATGCCTCGAACTCACTCTTACTGCTGCTGAGTGCTTGTACTTTTTCTTCAAAAACTAACCAAAAAAGTACCACTTTTATTATGGTATCTTAGTCCCTGCTAATATTTACACCTTCTTACCATTCCTAAAACTTGTCTGTATACATTTTTCTACTTTCTTTTATAAGTAAACTTTTTACAGAAGTAAAATATCCGTCTTAGATCTGGCTGCCATATCAAAATATCATAGACTGGGTGGCAGCTGAAACAACAAAAATTTATTTTCCTATCATCTGGAGACTGGAAGTCAGAGATAAAGGTGTCAATATAACCGAGTTCTAAAAAATGCTCCCTTTCTAGTTTGCAGATGACCACCTTCTCTCTGAGTCTTCTAATAGCAGAAAAAGAGAGAGCACTCTCTCTGAGGGCCCAACACTTATGACCTCAATTAAACCTAATTATTTCTCAAATGCCCTATCCCCAAATGCAATCACATTGAGGGTTAGGACTTCAACATATGAGTTTAGGGTGACACAATTCAATCTATAGCTAGCAGACATACAGGAAATTGCAATCATAAGAATTCATCTTGATTAACTCTTTTAAAGTGAATATACCCATATATCCATAGATTAATAAATAAAAATTGCCTGGAGGACTAAAGTTACCCTTATCCTACTTTCTCATTATTCTCTGCAAATGGAACTATTATTCCAACTTCTATTACCATAGATAGTTTTTGAACTTGACATAAATGGAATTACTCATATTCTTTGTGCCTAAGCTCCTTTCATTCAATATTACTTCTGTGAAGTTTATCCATATTTTTGCATGGGGCAGTAGTGTGCTCATTTTTATTATTGTACAGTATCATATTGTTTGAATATGTAACAATTTATTTAGCTATTCTACTACAGATAGACATTTGGGGTGTTTCCAGTTAAAAGTATTCAAATAATGTATTTTTGTGAATGATCTTTTACATGTCTTTTATACACATAAATATGCACTGTGGAAGTGTTTATATATTTAGCAGTAGAGGTGTTGGATCTAGTAGTCAAGTATGTGAAAACTTAATTCACAATTTAATACTCACAATAGTATAAGCTTTGTAAATACCTTTGCTAGATTAAGAAAATGTTTTTCTGGTTCTAGATTGCTAAGAGTTTTTATCACAAATCAGTGTGGAATTTTATCCAAAGTTTTTCTCCATCTTTTCAAATGGTCATATGATTTTCCTCTTTTATTTGGTTAATAGAGTAATATATACTGATTGAGTTTTGAATATTGAGCAAACTTAGATTCTTGAAATAAATCTAACTTTTTGTTGCATAATAAAACTTTCATGTGCTGTTGGACTTTATGCTGACATTGAGTTTATGATTTTTTTCTCTATGTTCATAAAAGATTGGTTTGTAATTTTCCTTTCTTGTAAAGTCCTTGTCAGGTTTAATATAAAGTTTATGCTAGTCTCACAAAATACATATTTATGAGATGGAAAATATTTCTTTTTTTTTTTTTAGTCCCTGGGAAAGTTCGGGTAAAATTGTTATTGTGTTTTCCTTTAAGGTTAGAATTATCTACCTGGAGGTTTTTGGATTTTTGTTGGTTTGTTATTAAGATTTTATTTATTTATTTGAGAGAGAGAGAGAGAGATCATCAGCAGGAGGGAAGGGGAAAGGGAGAAGCAGACTCCTCACTGAGACGGGAGCCCAATGCAGGACTCGAGCCTAGGACCCCAGGATCATGACCTAAGCCAAAGGCAGAACCTTAACTGACTAAGCCACAGAGACACTCCTACCCTGAGTTTTCTTTATGTGAAGGTTAAAAAGTATAATTTCTTTAATAGATACAATACCATCCATGTTTACATTACTTTTTGTATCCAGCTTGACAACTTGTAATTTTCCAGGAATTTGAATTTAATATACATTTTCAAATATATTGACATTGTTTATATTAGGATTGATAACTGTTCACATTATTTCAGGATCTCTGGTGTTGTGCCTTTTTTTAAAATCCCTGTTATTGGTACATTGTACCATCTTTCTTTTTTTATTTTAACCAATCTTGGAAGATAGAAGTCCTAGTACTCTTTCCAAAGAACCATTTCCTCTCTGTGTAATTTTTCAATTATAATTTTGTTTCTTAGTTATTATTTTCTGTTCATATTGTCAATATTTTATTGTAACTTTCTTTGAATTTAGTTATTATTTTCCTAGTCTATTGAGATAGACTTTTTTACTGTGTTATGTTAGTCACCATATATCATTAATTTTTGATGTAGTGTTCCAAGATTCATTGTTTATGTATAACACCCAGTGGTCCATGAAGTATGGGCCCTCCTTAGTACCCACCACCAAGTTCACCCATCCCTCCCCCTGTCCTCTCCTCTAAAACCCTCAGTTGGTTTCTCAGAGTCCACAGTTTCTCATGGTTCATCTCTCCCTCTGATTCCACCCCCCTTCACCTTTTCTTTCCTTCTCCTGATGTCTTCAATGCTATTCCTTATGCTCCACAAGTAGGTGAAACCATATAATAATTGACTTTCTCTGCTTGACTTATTTCACTCAGCATAATAGACTCCAGTCCCATCCATGTTGAAGCAAATAGTGGGTATTCATCCTTTCTGATAGCTGAGTAATATTCCATTGTATATATGGACCACATCTTCTTTATCCATTCATCTGTTAAAGGGCATCTCAACTCTTTCCACAATATGGCTATTGTGGACATTGCTCCTATGAATATTGGGGACATATGGCCCTTGTTTTCACTACATCTGTATCTTCAGGGTATACCCAGTAGTGCAATTGCCAGGTCATAGGTTAGCTCTATGCGCTGTTAGATCCCAGGACCCTGGGATCATGACCTGGGCTGAAAGCAGAGGCTTTAACCCACTGAGTCACCCAGGCGCCCCTCTTGTATATAACTTATTAATGGGATTTGGTTTTTTATCTAGTCTGAATATCCCTGCCTTTAACTGTTTAGCCATATACATTTAATATGATAATCAATATGGTTGCAATTAAGCTAACATCTTCCTTTTTACTTTTTATTTGTTCCATATGTTTTTTATTTTCTTCATTCCTTTGACTTTATATATCATCATTTCATTACACTACTGGTGAGCTTTTAGCTACACATTATTTAAGTGGTTGCTTTAAGATTGAAATTTGCATCCTTCAGAATACTCTTTTCAGTAGTATTAAACAGCTTCTTGAATAATATAAGAATCTCACAAGAGTATACGTCCCTTTCTACGTTTCTTTCATTTGTTTATTATTTTCATATGTTATTTACATATGTTATAAACCCAATACATTGTCATTTTTTCTTTTGAAAATTTAATAATCTTTTAAAACATTTTAAACAAGAAAACTTTTTCAGTATTTATGTATTTATTGTTCCCAGTGTTCTTCATTGTTTTGCGAAGATTAAAGTTTCCATCTGTCTATCATTTTAGTTCTGCCTGAACTTCCTTTTACATGTCTCATACTGCAGGTTTGCTGGTGATACAGTCTCTCTGGTTTTATTTGTTTTAAAAAATTTTTTTTCTTTCACTTTTGAAATGTATAAAACTAGGTATAAAAACTAGGTATAAAACTTATAGGTATTACAAGTTGATAGGGTTTTTTTTTTCTTTACATTTAACAAGTATCATTCTATTCTTCTGGTTTCTATAATTTCTGAGGAAAGTTTATAATAATTCTTATCTTTACTCTTTTGTGTTTCCTCTGGTTGCTTATCACTTGTTTTTTATTACGATGTTCACAATGTGGTTTTTATTAAGTTTATCCTGCTTCGGTTTGACTATGAGTATTTATACCTTTTTAAATCAAATTTGAAATATTTTCAGTGATTAATTTTTCAAATATTTTCAGTTCATTCTGTCTAGGAATCCAGTTGCATTTATGTTAAAACTACTCAATAATGTCTCATAAGTACTGACTCCCCATTTGTTGTGTTTTGTCTTATTTTTGAGCTTTATTTTGGCTACATTCCATTGCTATGTCATCAAATCATTGATTTTTTTTCCTGCAACGTATAATCTCCTTCTAGTCCCACCCTTTGAAAATATTTTTTAGATTTTGAATTTTTTTTTCTTTCTAGTCATTCTGTTTGTTTTCATATTTTCATCTCTTATTGTTCTTTATCTAGCTAAATTTTATTAGATGACATATATCATAAACTTCATATCATCAAATGCTGGATTTTGTTTTATTTCCTTTTAATATTTTGGGCATTGTTCTATGAAGCAGCTCGCTCACTTGTGACCCAGCTTGATCATTTTGAAGCCTTACTTATTATTTTTTAGAGTGGACCTAGTTCTATCTGATTTCAGTAATGCCAGTCTGTGCCAGCTGATGGGAAATTGAACAGCTCATTAAACTGAATGAACTCTGAAAATTTTTTGGCATAAAGTTATCCATTAATTTCCCTTCCTTTGGATTTGTTTTTAGCCAGACTTATGTACTTTTATCCTATGCATGTGTATATTTCTATTGGACTATACCAATTTCTGAAGTTACTGCTTATCTTTGAACTGTCTGATACTCTGCCCTGCAAATTCTAGAAATCTTGGTTTCCCCATTTTCTAATCTCTGTCCCTTCACTCTGAGACACATAATAAATTCTGTTTTGTTTTTCCTCTCTTTTTTATGGGCCAGAATTACCTTCATGTAGAAAGCTAGAGTAATTGATGGGCATAGTTCATTTGTTTTCATCCTTCCAATGGCCATCTGTTCTGTACCTATTTTCTAATACCTGAAAATAGTTGTTCCATCTATTTTTTTTTCCTGCTTTCTAGGTGTTTAAGGCAGGACGGTAAATTCACATTCTACCACTTTATCATGGCTGACACTGAAACCTACAAATATAAAAATAACATTAATATACTTATATAAATATAGAGATATAGATAAAGAGATAGATAGATATGGAGGGAGAGAGATAATACTTCCAGTCCATTAGTCATCTCAGCTATGTCTATAATCTATTTTTTTAAGATTTACTTATTTATTTGAGAGAGAGAGCATGTGCATGAGCAGGGAGAGGGATGGAGATAGGGAGAGAGAGAGAAGCAGACTCCCACTGAATGCAGAGCTTGATGCAGCTCAATCTCATGAGCCTTAGATCATGATCTGAGCCAAAATCAAGAGTCTGATGCTTACCAACTGCCTGACCATCCAGGTGCCCCTGTCTATACAACTATTAAAACCGTTTATTGAGTTATTAACTTCAGTGATTTTATTTTATAGTTCTAGAATAGCCAAGTGATTCTTATTTATTGATTCCATTTTGTGTGAAGTACTCCAGAGTACTCCAGAGTACTTTTATTTTCTTAAAAGTGTTAATCACAGATGTTTTCAAATCACATACCTTAAATTTCAGTATTTATTTCATGATCTGTGGTCCTCTTTCTTCTATTTGTTTCTTCCTGGATTTTCTTTTCTTTTTTATCTCCTAATGTATGGTATTTTTTCCAACTGAATTCCAGACATAGAATATAAAGATTTAGAGGCTTCATGTGACATTATAATGTTATAATATTACATAATATTATAATATATGAAAAGTAATATATTATAATATTTCCAGACAAGAAATGTGGGTAGACTGATCATCTTGTTTTTATGAGATCGGGATGACTTAAGACCGGGTTTCAAAATTTGTAAGTTCTGTTCTATTTCTGACTTAACCTTATTCCTAGAACATAGACTTTCTAAGTTCTTATCTCCAAACCTAGGCTCTTCTTAGGGTCTCTTGTCCTTGGCAGGACTTAACTTTCTAAATATTTCTTCTAGCACTCCGAATTTACCAAAACCTCTTGACTTCTTGGGTTCTTATCCCATGAACCTTAGGAATCTGCAAATCTCTCAAGAGGAACAGCATCATGGAATGTCAATTTCGGACCACTATGCTTTTTTTTTTTTTTTTCTTCAGGCCTTAGTCCTTCAAAACCTGCCTACTTTAGTTTCTTTCAATTGGCTACTTTTTGTGTTTCATCCAGCTTTCATAATGTTTGTGAAAAGTTGTTCTGATAACCAGATTCTTCTGTTCAAGCTATGAGATAACAATTTACATATTTGACTAATTTGCATTATTAGATTATGACCTTCTTATAGGCAAGGACTCTGACTCATCATCTTTGGTTGTTCAGGGACTGAGAAAGTAAGCTGTCAATAATTATTAAGGCTTTCAGTTACACCTCCTATTTCCTTCAAAAAATTTCTGCATGCTTCTCTTCTGAGCTACTTACTCCTTCTGGCATTTTTCTCTACCTACTACTTTCTTAATTGTTAGTATCATACTTAATTTTATCCCCTAATATATACCTAATCTTTAAAACACCATTTTAAGGAGAACCTGGGTGGCTTAGTCTGTTGAATGTCTGCCTTCAGCTCAGGTCTTGATCCGGGTCCTGGGATTGAGCCCCAGGATCCTGGGATCAAGACCCTCATGCGACTCCTTGCTCAGTGGGAAGCATGCTTCTCTTTCTCTCTCTCCCTCTCTCTCTCTCAAATAAATAAGTCTTTTAAAAAATAAAATAAAACACCATTTTAAAATATTTAATGATTTTTTTTTTCTTTCCTGACCCTAACCCTTTCCTTTCCTGTGTTCCTGATTGGAGCACAATCTATCATCCCTCAGCAAATATATTCTCAATATTCTGTACAATGATGGATGCTTTAAGTGAAGTCAGTATTCTTTCATCTTCAAACAGACTGTGAACCCCTTCACAGCAGAATTAGCATATATTCCCTGAGGAAGTGAGTTCAACATGATGTAAATTGGTGGTAGTTGAAGACATGTGGACTTGGTCATCTGCAAACTTTAGAAAGTGGACTAAATTATTTTTGAGTCGAAGGGGCTTAACAAGCTAACAAGCTATAACTATATAGAATTAATGAAATGTTTTCACCAATGTAAGCAAAAGAAAAAAGAACTTTTCATAACTTAAGCTCTTTTTAATGTTTGCATTTATCTTTCTGTCTCTAGAATCTGCTGTCTCATCTGAAAACACCTACCTTTTAATAGAACTTGATGGCAATCTCTGAGGTGAAGTGGTATTCAGAAATGTTAGTCTTTATGTTAAAGTACTTCTAAGCATTGAAATTCACAGAAAATAAAAGTTTTAATCAATAATTATACTTAATAAACATATAGACACATAGAGAGTAAAATATCAGGGTCACTGTTCATTCACATGCAAATACTGATTGCATTTCATTCCACTTCATTTAACATTTAGAACTGTATTAGATATACTCCCATTCTATCTCTATGTATCAGAACGAAGACATAAAATTTTAAAAAATTATATAGATCTTTAAAGGTTAGCAAGCATGTCCCTTCTGAGTGTCACTTCTATCCTATTTAGCATCATTTGTCTCATATAAATTTTTTAAATTACAAAAAAAAAAAGATGAAAACACCTGCACAAAAGAATGCTCAATCCAACTAGTAGACAAAAAAAAAAAAAAAAGGTAAATATGGCACAGTAGGAGAATAAAGCTTCTGGGGAAAGAAAGCAAAGCTGTGTGACAGATGGAAAGGTCTCAATGGATGAATGGTACTACTACAAATAAGTAGCAGGCAGCCAGAGGGAATCAAATAATGATTATGGAAGAAAAATGAGGGTTAAAAAAGATGAAAAAAATGTTTTGACTCAAGCTAAGGATTCTATATTAATAAAATTTCCTATTTAAGAAATATATTTAATTATACATCCACAAAAGGTAGAAAATAATTCATGTCAAATAGAGTAGACAGCTGACAAGTGAACCAGTATAGACAATATAAAAAGCTCAACATGTCCTTGGAGAGGAAGGAATGCATTCCACAATTTGTACTGGCATGCCCCCAAACCTGAACAGATTACTTTCTGACGATCAATATCTGTAACCACCAGAGGCCTGTTAGAGAGTTTTTAAAAAATCAGCTTCAAAGAGACCTGGTCCCCAGCTTACATTTTATTTTTGCCAGTGGGTGCTGAGGTAAGAGTTTTGGACAAGGCTCATTTTTCTTCTCTTTATAGGTCTGTGTATTGAATATGAAGCACCCATGTTCTCAGGCTCTAGTCAGCTGGATTCAGGCTCTGTTTATGGATACTGTGAAAGAGGACCAATACCCTTCACCAACTTAAAATCAGCCTGTGCATATAAATTCAATGAAAAATGCTGGCCACATTTTAGTTGAGTTTTAATAGTAAAGGCTTATTCACCAATCTGATTTTGGTGTCCAGTATAAATAGAATATTTTAAGTGCTCTTACAGTTACTTTCCTTGAAAACTTAGAATATTTCCTCCCTTCCCATTTCTGTAATATGCTCAAATTTTAGTAACTCAATGCAATAGTTTTCCTGACATCTTTCTACTTAAAATAAAATAATTTAAAAATCTATTTCTAATAGTATAGCATATTAAAAACAAACCAAAATACCCTACATAATTTCACCATGCCCTACCAACAGGTAGAACACTTACTTTAGTCTAACAACTGTTTCCAGAACATATTCTGCAGCACTGTAATTTGAGACACTCTTCTGTTATATTTTAAATCATTAGCCATATTTGGACATTTTGTACATTCTATTCCTTTCAGCAAATGATAATGTACACTAGCAAAGAACATATTTAGCTTCTTAAAACCCAGCAGCTCTTAAAAGGATTTTAATCAGACGGTATTTAAAATCGTGAAAAAAACTTTAGGGTACTAGATTTTGGCAGTGTTTGCCAAAATTCTGCCTTGGGCTTTACTCAACTTCATTTGATCATTTCCCTCTTGATTAAAATAATTTTTTTTCTAAGTATTGAAGATGAAGACTACTGGGAAGACAGAGAGTTATATTTCTTCTACTTCTTCTTTAATATCCAGAACCTATCTGAATAAATAATCACAAGACAGAGAGTAATGGAGGGGGGGGGAAGCCACCCATGCTGTAAGTTTTCATACTACCCATTTCTGCTCAATGTTTCTCCATCTCCAAGTAACTGTATTATTAAAAGCAAACTCAAGGATGATGAATGAAAAGAACAACTGAAGCCTTTAATCACAAGGTTCTAGCATTTCAACAGTGTTTGTAGGTGTACAGAGTAGCAAAATCATTGGAGATTTAAACAATTGGATTAGAAAAGGTCCTGAAATGAATTGCTGGAGAGATTTCAAAATAGGAATCTGATTAACTAACGCACAAAATACAAGTGAACTCTTTCAATCAATAAACAAAAGTGTATATGATCTGGATTATGATAGTGAATAAAGTAGGCAAATTATCAATCTGAGAGGATCCATATCTAAAAAATAAAGTGGTAATATTGCATAAATTTTATCTTTCATATCACTATTCCCATAAGATGTTCTACAAAAATCCAGCCAAGTAAAACAAATTTCAAATATACTGAATGCATATGTTATACTTGAACTTTCCTAATGCAAATTGTCTTAATAAAGATCCTGAGAAGTCCTGCAATGCAGAAAGATATTGAGCTTTATTTGAGTTTTTCTCCAACCTAATTGACCAGGGAGCCATATTTACATAGTAAGCTTATTAATGTCCTAGTGTTTACTTTAGGAAATAGTTTTCTATTATTTCTTAGCAGATTATGCTCATAAAGCTATGGAAATGTAGAACAGTTTGCAATAGTTAGAAGAGTATTAAGTGGTAATATATGAAAGAAATATTTCTCAAAGTGTGATCAAGAAAGTCCTAGGCTTCCTCAAAACCCTTTGAGAACCCATGAAGTCGACGTTCTTTTAATAATACTGACTTCTTGGAGGAGATTCTTTCTAATCTGAGCATTGACAGCATGTAGCAGTTAGGCAAAGAAGTTGGAGAGGAAGAGTAGCAAGTAGAGGGTTTCTGGGCAGAAAGAACAACGTATACAATGGCATGGTGAGTGTAGAGTGAGGGAGTACAATTAGTTCTACATGCCTAGAAGCAAGTGGACACACATAGTAAGAAAAGTTGAAGCTGGAGAAATTTGGAGTAGGGAATAAAGGATCTCAATTTCTAGCATCTGGATATAAAGGAAAGACAATAAAAATATATCAAATGATAGATTTAAGCCTTAGGTATATTACTTCTATAGCACTGCAGAGAAGACTTTTAAAGGTAGAAAAACTATAAGCATAGAAGCCACTTGGACTTTGCAACTACTGTAGCTCAAACTGATGAGAAGCATTCTTCCTAACCTGGTGACTTGTACAGTGAACCCAGATGAAAGCCCCCATCTCTTCGAGAAGTTACCGCCTTATGAGAGATAGGTAAGAAAGTCA
The DNA here is from genome assembly GCF_030435805.1 of Mustela lutreola. Lineage (NCBI taxonomy): Eukaryota > Metazoa > Chordata > Mammalia > Carnivora > Mustelidae > Mustela > Mustela lutreola. Next base: position 33,163,983 of record NC_081295.1, read on the forward strand.
GTATGCAAGAATTACACAGTTTTTGGTAATGATAATTATTGATTACCAATATGGAACATTTAGAACTCATTAAATTTTGAACAGATTCTCACAAGAGAATTATCAAAAGTGAGGTGAAGCTGAACAATTAGAACTAAATGATATTTGAGGGAACTGATTTGATATAGACATTGGTTAAGAATTTTAAAGTCATATTTTGCATTAAAGAATTAAGGGGATAAATCATTGTTAAAATAAGAGCAAGCTATTTAAAATAGATTTTGTGAAATAAATAAGTTCTTAGAATAAAATAGCATATAAGTGTCCAAGTTTGATTGTAAATAGAAGTGATCATATCAATTTAATCCCTGAAATATGTCATTCTATACAGTTTGCTCCTGGAAGTCACTTTAGACTTTAAGTAGGATCAAAAAAAAAAAAAGGAGGGGGGGACAAAAAAATTAAAAAGAAGCACTTAGTCATCACCTAACTTCAAATTGACATCCCAGTTAAGGGATACTGAAATTAGATTAATCACTAATTAATAACTGGAAGAAATATGGATTTTTTTTTAAGGAATAATATTCGCTTCTGGTATCTTTCTCCTAACAAAAAGGGGTCTGAATTGACATTAACAGAGCCAAGGCAAAGTCTAAAGTAAATAAATAGACACAAGAAAATGGGATCAAGCCACCCTTCCCCACCACCACCCACTGGCACAGAGGTACAGAGTCTGCTTAGATACAGCCCAAAACTAATTGTCTGCAGATCTTTTTCTGGGGGGGGGTTGTGTGTGCTAGGTTTAAGTAGGTATTAAGTTAGAAATAAAGTTAGCAGTAAAAATAAATCATAAATACATGAATAGAAGAGCAAGAATGTGGTTATTAATTTTTTTTCTTAATTAGATAGTTCTTCATGGGAAAATAGATTCATGTATAACACTCTAGAGAGATCATAGAATACCTGAAGCCCATCCATGGAACTTGTAAGATTCTAAATGCTCCCCATGGGGGCTTAAGTGGGTAGGAGAAGAATAAATGAAACAAGATGGGATTGGGAGGGAGACAAACCATAAGTGACTCTTAATCTCACAAAACAAACTGAGGGTTGCTGGGGGGAGGGGTTTGGGAGAAGGGGGTGGGATTATGGACATTGGGGAGGGTATGTGCTTTGGTGAGTGCTGTGAAGTGTGTAAACCTGGTGATTCACAGACCTGTACCCCTGGGGATAAAAATATATGTTTATAAAAAATAAAAAATTATATTAAAAAAACAACTATTTAAAAATAAAAAAATTAAAAATTAAAAAATTAAAAAAAATTAAAAAAAATAATTCACATATCTTGGCAAACTAAAAGTAAAGGGGAAATTTCTCAACTGAGGTACAGAGGTAAAGAACATCTACAAAAAACCTACTGCTGATATCATAGTGCTGAGAAATGAGAAGCTTTCTCACTAAGATCAGGAACAAAGCAAGGCTGTACCTGCTCACAAGACCTTTTCAACATTCTTCTGGAAGTCCTTAGTAATGCAATAAGACAAAAGAAGAAATGAAATATATATATATATACTGGAAAAGAAGAAATTAAGCTGTCTATGTTTGCAAATGATATGGCTGTCTATGTAGAAAATCCAAAAGAATCAACAAAAATCCTGGGACTAATAAAAGAGTATAGAAAGACTGTATGATAGACGTTAATAGACAAAAGTCAATTGCTTTCTTATTTACCAACACTAAACAAGTGGAATTTGAAATTAAAAAAAACAAGGTGTGTACAAAAGCATTCCCCAAAATGAAAGACTTATGTATAAATCCAACAAAATGTGTACAAGATTTATATGAGGAAAAATATAAACTCTGATAAAAGAAATCACAGAACTACTAACAAAAATATTCTGTATCATTGATAGAAAGACTCAATATTGTCAAAATGTCAGTTCTTCCCCCACTTCATCTATAGATTCATTGTAGTTTCAGTTAAAATCCCAGCAAGTTATTTTTTGGATATTGACAAACTGATCATAAAGAAGAGAGTTGAGGGGAATTGGAAGGGGAGGTGAACCATGAGAGACTATGGACTCTGAAAAACAACCCGAGGGGGCGGGAGGTTTGGGGAAAAAGGTGGTGGGTATTAGGGAGGGCATGTATTGCATGGAGCCCTGGGTGTGATGCAAAAACAATGAATACTGTTATGCTGAAAAGAAATAAAAAATAATAAATAAATAAAAATAAAAGAGAGAGAGAACAAGGATTCTTAAAAAAAAAAAAGTAATGGGATGCTTTATAACATATTTTACTTGTCAGTATTTCTACTTCTAAAATCATAAAATTATAATAAAATGTCACATGTATGGATCTGCAATCAAAAAATAAATAAATAAATAAAATAAAGTTGGATGAAAAAGCACAGACCCAGAATAGACAACACAATATTGAAAGAGAAGAACAAGGTTGGAGTCCTGACACCAGTTGACTTCAAGATTTACTATAAAGTTCCAGTAATAAAGACAATGTTATACTAGTGAAAGAATAGACAGATTATTTACTGGAAAAGAATAGAGAGGCCATACATAGACCCTAATTAAATATACTGAACTGATCTTTCACACAGGAGCAAAAGCAATACACCAGAGTAAAATAAAATGCACATGTATGGACTAGGAAAATAGAAGTGAATGAAAGAGGTGAAACTTTTGTAGGACTCTTTCACTTGATATTGTGATATTGATATTACTCTTTCCAGGTAGAGGTATATCAAAGCCATGTTAATATTTACAAAAAAGCAGGCATACCTGGGTGGCTCAACTAGTTAAGCATCTCCTGGTTTCAGCTCAAGTTGTGATCTTGGGGTCTTTAAAACTAAATTTTTATTAAAATTTAGATCAGTCTGATATGATACAGTGTAACCAACTCATTCCATTTTATCCCCTGTAGAAATAAAAATCATCTGGTCCCCAGTCTTTACTGAAAAGCCTGTGATGTTATGTAAGAGATTTTTAAGTTTACTCTCTGCTATATGTTAACAAAAAGCAGGTCTATGTATTACTTTGGTAAACAAGTAAATACTTTTTTTAGATAAAAGATAGATATTCCATAATAAAAAGAGGGAAGTATTATAGCAAATGATTACTGATTACTGATTAAGTAGACCTACCGTGTTCTGGGAACACAATTACTGGGAAGGTAATTTTTCACTTCTTAGTATGTAGTAAGTACATAAAAAATTGGAAAAACTGAATTAATATACTCTAATAACTTGGAATTCTGCTATATAAATCTATCATCGTCACCATGGCTATAATCAGCATCACCATCATAATCCCATCACACAAAGTCACTTGTGAGTCCAGCCCCTCACTTCTCCATTAGATGCCAGAATAAGCAGCTGGCCTCTGACTCCTGTAATGATTCTTAATATTTTCCCTCCATTTTGACATACCTAAGGGAATCCACAGTCCCATGAAAGAAAAGTGGCTGACTGGTTTTTCATAGCAAGATTCTTGTATTTTCTTGATCTTAAAGGCAGCACTTTCAACATTTTCTCATTTATCATATTTGCTTTGGGGTTTTGTAGATATCCTGTATAATTTTTGGAAGTAACTTTTGTTCCTATTTTACTAGGAATTTCTATCTTGCCAAATCTTATCAAATGCTTTTCTGTGTTTGAAGATATGATCCTAAAATTTATCTCCTTTAAGCTGTTAAGATTACAATTATACTAATTAATTTTCTAATGTTAAACAATGTTTTATTTCAAACCCAACAAATCCAGCATGATAGTTATAGTTTTTATACATTACTGGTTTTGGTTTGCTTAGGAATTTAGCATCTATTTTCATGAATAATCAGCCTGTAATTTTCCTTTCTTATACTGTTTTCTCATTAATGTTGATAAATTCATTTTAATAACTTATTGATATAAAATTATTCACTAATATCTTACTGTGTTTAATCTCTCCTATATCTGTAGTTATATCCCATTTTTATTCTAAATATTATTCTCAAGAGTTTTCTTTGTTCCTTTTTTTCTATAGTTTTGTCTGTTAGGTTTAGTATTTTATTTATCCTAATACTTTATGTTCTATAACATTAATTTCTGTTCTTATTTCAGTTCTTTTCTTCAGTCTGTTTCTGTTCTTTTTTCCTGTAACTTCTCTGTTTGGAAGGTTAGAGTTTCTTCCTTTCTATATAAACTTTTAGGGCTATAAGTTTCTATCTAAGTTCATTTTAGTTGTATCCCAAAAGTTTTGATATATAGTATTTTTTAAATGATTCAGTTCTAAATATTATTTAATGCCTATTATGAACTGTGTCTCTCTTTGTTGTCAATTGATAACTCAGTTACACTGTGGTCAAACAGTGTGGTCTTTATAATACTAATCTTTGATTTGTCAAGGTTAGTTCTGCCAGTCTAGCACATAACCAATTTTATGTCCCAGATGTGCTTTAAAAGAATCACAATAGTTTGTTGTAATACTTTAATGTCTGTTCATTAGATGAACTTATACTTGGGCTATTCAAATTTCCCTATTTTAACATTTTTACTTGATTTATCATTTACTCAGTTATTTAAATTATTAAATAATTAAGTAGACTTGTAGATTTTATTTTGTAGCTTTGTCAATTTTTCTTTAAATATTTTGAGGTTATATTATTAAGTTCATAACAATTATAATAATTGTTTTCCTGAGATCTGAAATTTTATTATCATAAAAAAGTCTTCTTTATTTGTTGTAATGTTTCTTGCCTTTCTATTTTATTTGAAATTAATATAATGATCCAGCTTCCATTTGATTAAAATTTATCTGGTATATATTTTGACCTCCTTTGAATTTTACATTTCTCTATAAATTTCTGATGTGCCTTTATAAACAGTATACAGTTAGATTTTTTTAATAGTCTGAAAATCTTCATTTTTAACTGGACAGTTTACTTCAATTTACATTTCTTTTATTATGTTTTCTATTTGTTCCACTATTTCTCTATTTCTTCCACTTCCATTCTGATTTATTTTGGAATTTTTTTTCTTTTATAACAAAGCAGGAATTTCATGATATTTGAAAGTATGTTTTATAAAATAATCATAACTGGTGTTCTATGTTAACCACTTTATATCATTTTCCCCTTTAAAGCTTACAACAACCCTGAGATATAGTCACTGCTATTCCTATTTTGCAGTTAACAAAGCTTGAGGTCAGAGTTATAAATTAATTTGTGCAGATTCAAATGGAAAAAAATAAGATTTGTATTAGTTCTATGTGACAGTAAAGCAAAAAAATTAAACTATTTAAAATAAAGTAAAAAAAGACATCATCTAATTGGAAGGAAATAACTAGAATCAACAATGGATAAAATACTAGGAGACAAAATCAAATCGGCTGTATGATTCTGTTATTTTCATTCTTGTGTTCAAAAGGAAACATCCTTAAAATGTCTTTTTTGATTTGACCACAAGAGACAAATACCTCCCTTTGGGACTTAAACAGTGAATGAACATGCTGACAAAGTTGGCTACAGACATTTAATTTGGTTCCTAGACCCAATTCCATGTGTGTATGGAGGCTGAATGACTTTCCCACACAAACAATTCAATTCCAACACTCTCTACCAGAAGATAGGTTGAAATTCTATGGGCTAAGGGTTCAGTTCTACAAAACTGCCACTGTACACATACACTTCAGATACCAGTCGCAAGCCCGGCCTATCACCTGTGCTTCTGACCTACCAGCAACCAATTAGAAGTTCCCACGACCCGTCCTTGGACTTCAGATACCTGTCACAAGTCAAAGTTGTTACCCGTACTTCTGACTATAAATCAGCTTCCACAACATCCTGTTTGAGTTCCATTAATTTGCTTGAGTGGCTCTCAGAACTCAAGAAATCCATCTACTCACTAGATTACCAATTTATTATAACTCAAAAACAGCCAGATGGAAGAGATGCATGGGTCAAGGGCACATAGGGAAAGGGCACAGAGATTCCATGCCCTCTCTAGGCAGGTCTCTCTTTCAAATCTCCACATGTTCACCAACCTGGAAGTGCTCTACACTGAGTTCTTTTGGATTTCTATGACAACTGTATTACATAGGTATGATTGCTTAAATCACTGACCTTTGGTGACTGAATTCAATCCCTCACCTCTCTCCCCTCCTGGAGGTCAGGAGTGGAGTGGGACTGAAACTTCTAAACGTCTAATCACACAGCTGACTCCACACAGGCAACAAACCCCACCTGTAGAGGTTTTCCAAAAGTCACCTCATTAACATAAGGAAAAACATCTTTATCACTCTCAGCAATTAAGAAATGCCAAGGGAACTGGGAATCATGAACCAGGACAAAGGCCAAATACATATGATAAATACATTTTGGTAATCTGAATAAATAAATATTATATATGTATATATATATCTTATATATCATAATATATCAATATTATAAATATTATAGTATCTCAATATTATAAATATTTTAACACTTATTTTGGGATATTATTTGGATTATATTGAAAAAATATGAATTGACTTCAAAACCTGATTTCTCCCAGATTTTCTTTAGGTAATCATAGCCTGTGTATCAGTGCCTTGTAATCACTTTTCCAAAGTACACTATAATTTCATGCAATAATCTTCAAAATCATAATATATGTGCTCAAGCAATAGGGTATCTTTGTTTTGAGTTTGCATCTTATTTATTTCTCAGATTAAATCTTTCTAACCTAAGAGTATCTTAGATGACAGGAGTACTTGGTTTCTAGATTCTTGGCTTACTCACCTAGCATGAAGAAACTATTAAATAACACAAGAATGACATACCCTTTAGAAATGGAATCAAAGGGGCGCCTGGGTGCTCAGTGAATTAAAGCCTCAGCCTTCGGCTTGGAACATGATCCCAGGGTCCCGGGATCCAGCTCCACATCTGCTCGGCAGGGAGCCTGCTTCCCCCTCTCTCTCTGCCTGCCTCTCTGCCTACTTGTGATCTCTGTCTGTCAAATAAATAAATAAAATCTTAAAAAAAAAAAAAAGAAAGAAATGGAATCAAAGTGGGGCACCTGTCTGGTGCAGGCAGTACAGCATGTGACTCTTATTAATCTCAGGGCTCAGGGCTGTGAGTTCAAGCCCCTTATTAGATGTAGGGTGTACTTTAAAAAAAAAAAAATCTTTTCAGTAGAAATGGAACCAAAGTTTCACCTTGGAATGAGCAAAGTATGATAACCATATTTTAAATAATTAGAGTTAGTAGTCATCTTTATTTTGTGGCTTTAGGTATAACATTTCCAAATCACACTAGCATCTTTGTAATTATAAGGAAATAAAATTGTTCTAATCTGAACTGATTAATATAATAATAGTGGCAAATATTGTAACTACTCAACACTGGCAGATTCTATATAGTGCAACAGATGCCATTCTCCCACCTATAATCTTCTTCTTGATTTTTTTCCCTTAATAACTGTGAAACCCTCAAAGCCTTATTCAATAAATTCTCCAGCACTGACCCCATCTTTCATTGTCTCTTTTGAACTTTTGATTTTCATTTGTATGATATTTTATGATATTTCATAGTTCTTCATATGATATTCTAAATATCTTTATAGTGCTGCATATATGTCATCTGCTCAGATGAATTGTAAACTCCTTAAAGGCAAAAGCTTCACTTTTTATTTTATTTTGCTATCTGGTACCTTAAAGTACAACTAGAGTGACAGTTTTGGTGTTTTCCTACTATGTTTGCAGCGTGCTCTGGAATACTTGGTATTAGGTGGTATCTTGAAAGATCAAAAGAATCAAAATTATCCCCCATACCCAACAATATCTAGAAAATAGTTATGACTACAACGTATTAATGTGACTCACCTAGACTACAAAAAGACTATTACCACAACATTGGCTCAGCCCCCTTTTACTTGAGTTGCTGCTTAAGAAGTGTTTATTGAATGGATCCCATTTTTTAACATATGAATGGATTCAGGTCCCTTCATGTGAATATAAACACAAAATCTTTCTTGATGTTGACTTAACTTTTCTCTTTGCTTTTCTCCTACTTCCAGGAAATATTTCTGACTTTCCTCTTCTTCTTCCAGATGCATAGTCTACCCTGTGGCATGATGGATCCAGTTTAATAGTCAGTGTAAGAGAAGGTCATATTGTTTTTGTTTTGGTTTTTGTTTTTAATAGGGAAGTAATCTTTCCATATTGATTCAAACATGGTGCATTCAAAACACGACACATCTATAAGCCCTACACAGAGGATGAGATGTACTGTCAATCGACTTTACAAAAGCATAAACCAGAGCAAAATGTTTGCACTTAAGAACATTAAAATCTCAAATAAGAAAACTGTAAAACTGTAAATCACTACAACCAACATACAGCTTTACTCTGAGCAACATTAGAGTAGAGGTGTTTTAGACCTAATACACAGAATTCTAGGTGTAATTCTGTTAAGCAGCTTTACATTTTGCCATTAGAACTATTTCCCCTCTATGTTAAGCTTTAATATCCTTTCAAATGCATTAATGTGTCCCCAGAACAGACTCTCAGAGACTCCTGCCTGCTTTGAATATTTCCATTTTAATAACAGCTTCAGATCTTCACTCAGAGCTTTATATACCCCTTACTGTCACAGAAGCTTGTGAAAGACAGAAGGAAACAGCTTGTCATCCACAAAAGTCATCCAATGTACAGTTGTTTGCTTTAGAATACAACCCACAGGAAAATTAAAGGGGAACATCATTTACATTTGATTTTCTCTACCCTTTGTGTTCATCTCTGAATAATTCTAGAGGAATTTTCTAAGTCCCTGGAAGGACTGCTTAAATCTTTGCCTTTCTGAGAGTGACTATATTCCATGCTGAAAGAGCGAAGGTCTTTCTCTTAGACTTCAAAAAGGCAAAGTAGAGGCAAGTATGGTTTAGACCTTCATGGCCTGAGTTCTTCTAATCATACTTGCTATTCAGTGGCATGGCAATTCAGAGGTAAGGAATACCACCTTACCAAAGTAGCAAAGTCAAAACAACTTTTGTGAGAGTGATGATGGTTCTTCAGGCTTATCTAATAGAAAAATTGAGTTTTTTATGTTTTTTGAAATTTCTGATTGTATCAATAACTACTGTTGTGATTAAGAGAAAATCTGGAGATTAGCGCAATACTAATTTTAGAGTTGGGGTAGAGGGATAACTTAAACCAAACTAGAAGAATAGTTCAGACACAGCCTTGAAGATCTATAATATTTTTCATGAAGAAAAATGCAAAATTCTAACAAGCAAGATAGATTGTGAAGATCTTAAGAGGAGGTAGGGGAGTAGGTGGTGAGGGACAATAAACCACCAGAGGACAGAAAAGCCTGGGCATATTTTGTTCATATTGTTTATCTATAAAAACTATCCCATTCATATTCCACCTTCAATAAATGTGATTTGTCAAAGATGGTAAACTCTCTGTTCCCTTACTATATCTGGTTAATTTAAAATTTCTAATGAAAACACAAAAAGCCAAAAAAACGCAAAACAAAAAAATAAATAAATAAAAAAACTACTTAGCCGAATGCTCACTCTAACACAATCTCAAGAATAGGACTGAGGTTTAATCTTATGAAACTGTGGTTCGTCCTAACTGTTGGCTTGAAACTAACTTAGTATGTCACTCATCTTGATGACAATGACCCATTTACAGCATCCAATTCTCCGCCACACATACCACATGATTCCAAAAGATCTTATCTGATTAGTTTTATTTGGTAAACTGAAAACAATTTTGAATAACCATTTCACTTTAATTAGCACATGTCTTTGAACAGCTGAGAATCTTTTTTAAAAAAATAAACACTAATTCAGTCTTTTTGGTTGCTTTGTGTATCTAAAAAAACCAAAGCAGCAACCATTTCTTGAACTCCAAATGTTAATATCCAGTTGCTTGCCATCTTCATACCAGTGTAACACCAGGGGCTCCACTCAAGGCATCCTAAACAAAATTTAACATTTTTATTCCCTATTCTCTTATTTCATCTCTTTCTATTAGCAATGCCTTATTTTCCCAATATCCCAGGCTCAAATCCTTGGAGTTTCCTTTTCCTCTTCTCTCTTAAACAAATCTCACATTTTAAGTCTATAATTCTTTCTTCCTACTCTTTTATATTCTAATTCTTTAATGTTCTTACATCTACTACTATAGCAATGGCCTTCAAAGAACACAAGATGATCTATTGAAGGAGGAAAGCAAACATTAGAATTTCTACTTTAAAAAAACCTTTTTTTATATTTTTGCGTGATAGCAAGGTATAGATATATAAGTGTATCTATAGAAATATATTTATATATACATATATTTCTATGGGCACATATTTATGTGTGTATATATGTGTGTGTGTGTGTGTGTGTGTGTGTGTATAAAGAGATTTTTTTTTTCTTACTAAGGAGATCCAATCTATAATGTCTCTTAACCAGGTGTTAGCCCTCTGCTTTTCACCTGGTTCGTTGTGAACGTCTCTGGTTTTCAGTCTCAACTCTCAGCTCTAACTGAATCAGGCAAGACAGTATTGGTTGGACATCGGGTACCCTGACCCTAGTTCTTTGCTCTTACCATTTTCCCTAAGTAAAGTATCCTTCCCGCTCAACTGACACTTGCCCACTTTGTCCCATCCTTACGGGCTCAACTCAGATGACCCTTTCTTTGTCCTCAACCAGAAGTAACTTTTTCCTTCTCTGAACATCCATGGCAGGGATGCCTATACTTTTGTTATGGCAGGCTTTACAGTCAATATACTTATTTATTTTGGGGAATTGCCCAAGTAGTCAATTGTAACCTCCTTAGGGAACAAGGTCATGTTTATATACTTCCATATCCTCCATATAGCCAGCACAGCAGTAGCAAAACACAGCCTTAGCACAGTAGTCAGCATAGTCTTACACATAGTAGGTACTCAAATAAACATTTACTTAATTAAGTAATTAAAATTTTGAATAAGAATTTCCTTAACTTCGTCCAAGTTGCACTGCAATTTGTGTTTTCTTAAGACTACTTCTATTTTTAACTACAGTATACACTTGGTAAAGGATTTTACAACTCTCTAAATTAGCCCATGGTGATTACCCCTACTGTGCAATTTACCACTATTTTATTAAAGCAAGATTAAAGATAATACTTCATTGGAAGAAGTAACAGCAGCATTAACCTCTATTTACCTTGACATAATAAAGCTTTAATAAAACATGGGCAAATTGCATTGAGGGGGATAATTATTCCAACATAAAATTTAAAGGGAACTTAATTTCTTATTCTGCATGTTTAGTGCTTTAAGATTAGTGTCATTAATGTCCTTTTTCTCATTTATAGAGGATACATAAAAATATTCAACCCTCTCCAATTTGTTTACTTATTAAATAATTCTAAATTTATATTCAAGTTCATAAACATAAGAACATAAGAACACAACTTTAAAATGTAATAGTTTTTCAGGAGTAAATATCGTTACAGAATGTCAGGGTAGGGAGAGTTTTGTGGGAAAGATTTTACCCCTAGCCAAAAAAAAAAAAAAAAGGCTTCCTTGTCTAAATTTTTGAGAGTTGAATCAAAGAAGATTCTTGTTTGTTTTATATCCTCTGGCTTTATTACATCAGACAAGCTTCAAAGGGGCAGAGCACACAGGATTGAAAAATAACACAGCTGCATTTTGCAATGGAGTGTTCTGTCTCTGCCTGTGTTTTGTTGTTCATGTAATACTTTTCAATAAACAAAGATGTCAATCAACTCTCTCTGCAGCACATCACATTTCAGATTTAAACCACTTCAGACACATCACTGCCCCAAGCTCACACATTTAACAGATAAAATTTCAGCTTTCTGTCAAGGCAGAATGCAGTATTGATTGTAGGCGGTATTTAGGCAGGAGAGTGGCAGAACAATATTACCTTCACGGTCACATATAGTCCACCAATGAGGCATAATATAAAGTGCGTTATACTCCACATAAATTTTTTTTCTAATGCCTAGCATTGATTAATACCCATTTCAAGACACATTCCTAAGAAAGGCTTCCACATGCAGCAAATCGTAAGGGTGGCAGAGGGGGGTTAGGAACACATGATAGCAATCATGAAAACTTTGATCACTTGATTTGATTCTAGTGCTTTGTAAATTAGCATAATTATTCAAACATGCTTCATTAAAAATCATGACTGTACAAGCCTTTTGGTTTAATGATCCAAGTACATACCACGTGAGCAAAGCTTTAAATAAGAATACCAACTTGGTGTTAGGAGGCTATGAAAGAGATGCTTTTCTTAAAATCAAGAGAAAGTGCAAAAATACAAACTCTAAAAACCAAGTAAGGAAAAAAAAAAAATCTAAAAGGTAGACCAGCAGTGGATGTGGTGGGTTATATTTTTCTATATATCTTCACATCTATCTGAATGTCTCTTGGGGCCACCCGAGGTTAGATACCATGTCACTTCTAGCTACTGAAAGATTGGCATACAATCCCTGTAAATCTCGAACTAATTACATTTGAATTTTAGGTGTCACAGCTAGTTCTGACCTTTGAAGGTTGGCAGAAGAAAAGTTTGACAGTTCCTTAAGTGTTCTCAAATACTAAAAGAGGTTGTTTCAAATTAATGAAAGGAAAGAAAAACTAAATTAGTGATGCCAAAGATATTAATAAGACTACTATTATTGGCACACATTTAATTATGTATCAGATCTCATTTAATAACGATGTCAACTTCACTTATACTGCAGGCTACATAAGGAAAATAAAGACAACATGTATGACATTCCACTATTTTGGCTGTTCTGTTAATATTAAGTACTAAATCATATACAAGTAAATCATGTTTATGGGGTTAAAATACAGGGTATGAGGGGGAAATGTGCTAAGTTAATCTGTTCCTAAATCATTCAGATTCTAAGGCATAATGGTTAATTACCAAGACTCCCGATTTTATATAGTATTCATGTTACATGGAGTTGGTTAAACAATGGACTGTCACTTTCCAACATTTTTTCCTTGTTTTTTTTTTATTTTAATATTTTTTTTTATTTTTTATAAACATATATTTTTATCCCCAGGGGTACAGGTCTGTGAATCACCAGGTTTTTCCTTGTTTTTGACAATTTATATGAGATCATCAGAGAGACATTTCAAAGAGTTTATAGCAACTTTAAAGTAGATTAAATTTTGGAAGCTAATATTTTTCAAAATATATTTTGTTAAAACCTACAGCTTTATTGCTGGATATATTAAGTCTGCAGAATTAAAATGCAAACTTTCACTAATGGCCTTTTAACACCTAGAAAATAGTCATTAATCTCAGAAATGTAAAATTGATCATTTGCTCTCATGCAATGAAATAGCATCAACATCAGGTCCCTAGTTACTTTTCAAGTTCACTGATAGTCTGGTGGATCTTGGCCAGGTGTCTAGATCAAATATTAACAGTGTACCTGTCCAGTCCAGATTCATGAGAGGAAAAATGACAAATGATTTGCTTTAGCCCCATTGAAAAAATGTAGAAGTGACCAAAAGCAACTGGTAAATGAAATGATGTACTAGGAAAATAACTGAATGAGTAGTTATGAACAGCCTCAGTAATTCCTATGTCAGGTAGCAAAATATGGTTCAAAATTTGTACTTAACCCCTTCTTTACTAATGGACATATTATGGGATGTCAATAATTAACTACAGCCTCTAGGGAACTCTCCTGCCAAACCATAGCCATGTCCCGAATGTTTCAATTTTAAAAGATTAACACATATCTCCCCTGTTAATAATATTATAAATAACACTAAACTTTTAAGAAACAAATAAACAATGAATCTTTGAACACTAAAAAAATAAAATAAAGTTTTAAAAAAATGAAAAAAAGGAAGATTTAAAAAAGAAACAAATAAATACTTCCACAAAATAAGTCTGGAAAGAGAAATTAGAAAGTTAAGTTTAAAACTAATAGTAGTTAAATGATAATAAACAGGAAAAATTGTGACTTTAAATTCTTTGAAAGCAGACATCACTTTTACTTATCTTTACTATCATAGGATTATGGCAACAGTTATCTTTATATTTAATAAATAAATAAATAGTTTTTAATTAAATGACCCTCATTTCATCTTTGTCATTTATTCTGGTTTTCTGTGAATAAAATTTAAACATGGTAAATTCAGGTAATAACAGCAGTTCAGAAAATTTGGAATGCAGAATATAGGAGGAACGTAGATTAGTGATAAAAATAACAGTGTCTGCAGATAAATTATTCTCTCTGGTTTTTAGGCCATGTTGAGGAATTCAGACTTTCTCCTATAAACAATGAAAAAATTCTGAAGGATTTTAAACTGGATAGTGACATGATCAGTACCATGCTTTAGAAGTAGCACTGTTTAGTGAGTAAATGGAGGATGAATTTAAGCAGGGCAAGACTGATCATTTATGAAAGTACTGCCTTATTTAATAAAAAAGATTATGTGAAGTAGGGTGAAGGTGAATAAAAAGTGAAGGAAAAATAAAAAGTGAGGAAAAAGAGGTTGGTCAGAAAAAGTTGTATATATAACATAATACAAATAAAAGATATTTACTGTGCCATACTGGGGGCCAAGCAATGAACATGTGGCCTGAATTAACTCATTTAATCCTCACAACAGTTCTATGGGGGCAGGATTATTATTATTATCACCCTTTAAAGATGAGGAAAACTCTATAGTTAGGTCACTTGCCAAAAGTCAAACAGTTGGTAAATGGCAGTGATAGGATTCCAACACCAGATACCTGCCTCTAGGCCTCCTACCTATTGCTTTACCACTTGTAGATTTCTAACTTATGTAACATGGCAGATTATCATGCTCTTTGTCCATACATTGTGAGTCTGTGAAATATGTGAAAGAGGAAACAGCAGGGCTTCTTATCCTTGGCACTAATGACATTTTGAACTATGAATTCTTTGTTCTGAGAGAGATTATCATGTGCATTGTAGGACGTTTAGTGCCACTCATGACTTTTCTGCATTAGTTGCCAGTAGACACCCCCTACACCCACCCCAGTGGTGATATATCTCTAGACATTTTCTAATATATCCTGGGGGCCAAATCATCTTTTATTGAGAACCACTGGCTTATGGAAAATATAAAAATTCAATTTTTGTTGTTTCTTAAGTTGAATTTAAGTTTCCTGAATCTAGATGCCAATGCCAGCCAACAGCTACATTTATGAAACTGGAATTCAAGAGATGTAGCAAAGAATCATCACATTGCTAATAATTAGATGTGATTTATAGGGACAATGTGAGACCAACCAAGGGCCAAGAACAACACCAGCGTATAAGGATTTTTTGAGCTGAGAAGAGGAAGAACTTTATTTTCTTTTAAGATTTTATTTATTTATTTGAGAGAGAGAGAGCATACACAAGAGCACAGGAGAAGAGTGAGAGGGAGAAGTAGACTCCCTGCCAAGCGGGGAGCCTGATGCAGGGTTCAGTCACAGGATGGCAGGATCATGACCTGAGCTGAAGGTAGTTGCTTAACCACCTAGGCCCAAAAGTGATGATGAGAAGCTTTAAAGTGATGATGAGAAGATAGAAGAGGAAGAAGAAAATAAAGGGAAGAAGATATCTTCAACAATGTCCAACTTTGCAGAATCAAAATAAACAAATTGGGTTTAGCTGTTAGTATGTCACTGGTGACAGCTGCTAGGGTCACATATAATTTTTTTCCTTGAAATCTATTCTTTTTTCCTCACTTCCTTAGGCATCCTTCTCTGGTTTCATTTATATCACTCATGTCTCAAAGTCTTTAAGAATCAGCTGGTTACACCATCAATTGGCACCCCTTTCTTAAGAAAGCAGTTTCAGGCTAGTCTTTATGATCAGCAAAATTTTGTGCTTTCAAGAATACTGCTTCTACTAGACATGTCCAACCCCAGTGCTAATGAAAATTAGTGCTCCATATCAGATAATGATTACCCTGGATGATCATATCCTCCTTGCATAGGGAGTTTGAAGTTGCAATACAGAGAATGAGATCAAGAGACCAAGGGAGAGAGCAGACAGGGAGGTGTTGGGATGGCTCAGCATCAAGGCAGAGCTGTTGCCTTATTCTTAGAATAAGCCCTGGTTATGAGATTGTTGGGACCCTATTTTTCTAAGGACCTGAAGGACAGACACACATGGAAACTTGATTCAGAAACAGAGCTACAACAAAGGACTCTCAGATGGAATGTGGAACTATTGGTGGCACAAAGGCAAGACAAAGACCCCCCTACAAAGGAAGTCAGAAGCAGGGAGAGCAATCGTTCCCTCTGAGTACTTCTCAACAAGTGGTTGACATGACAGCTAAGATTGTGGTACAGTGGCTACTAGAATACAATCCTAGAATCATATCAGCCCATGATTAGCTATGAAAAAAACTAGGTAATTGAAAGTTTTTCTTTCACTTTCACTTCCACTTACAGATAATATGATACCAAAGAGATGTTTCTGGGAGTTGAGGAGGTACAGATAGGGAGGTTATTTTATGCATGTGTATGTGTATGTATGTGCATGTTTAACTATTTTGGTGGGAATTTTGAGTCACCTTTATTGAGACCGGGACCAACATTGGTTCTAGATACCACAGCTAGAAAATTTAAGAAAATATTGGTTACTATGTGACTATGACTATAGTCAGTATGCTGAGACCTGAACTTGAAACCATATGTGAAAGCCAATTTTAGAACAAACTGTATATCTTATTTCCACTAAACTAGATCTCTTATAGACACATGCAAAAAGAAAATTCTGGAGCTATCTGAGAACATTCAGGTAAGAGTCACTGCCCTTCCAAGCCCCTATCAATTCTTTCACATAGTATTCATCATCCTTTAGGATGAAAGTGACTTCACATTATGATGTGCAATCCATAAATAAGATGCAATTGTGATGCCAAATGGCATTCAAAAGTAAATAAATTTGACTCTGAATGACTTTCATTCAGGAAGGGTCTGGACTTGGAGTCGGCAAACTCTGGCCTGCTGATGGCCTGCTTGGTTTTGTAAATATATGTTTATGGAAACAGGGCTATGCCCATTCTTTTACCTTTGTGCTTGACTGCTTTCAAACTATAGTAACAGAATTGGGTAGTTATGGCAGTGTCCCATGGTCCAGAAGCCTAAAATATTTACTCTCTGATCCTTTCAGAAAAAAAATTTGCTGATCCTTGGTGTAGATTAGAGATTTCTGACTTAAGCAGGACAGAATAGAATTTGCTGATGTACCCCAGGGCAGGAAATCTAGAGTGGTTTGTGCTGAAATGACTGTTTAAGATTCTCTCAGAGACTCTTAGTTTGGTGCATCGGGTAGGACAGATAACTCCCGCTCTCAGTGCTCTTCCTGTTTTCTGAACTTATTCAGCCACAACATTGACCTGTGATGTTCCACATTGAAGAAGAAGGCAGTCACTGATCCCTGGAAAAATACAGCCCAGAGGGTTTGATTTTTGAGAACACTAGCCTTATTCCAGGTGCTTAAGGGTTAGTGAAGGAAAAAAGGGGTTTCACAGTAAGATAAGCCTGGAACACATGAACGCATTTGATTAAACAAAGCTATCGCTTCTCGGCCTTTTGGCTAAGATCAAGTGTGATTAAACAAAGCTAAACAAGTTTCTTTACTCCATAATTTTTCAATCTTTAGTATGAATGCTTTGCGATCCCCCAAAAGAGGAAGAAGATGAACAGGTAAGTATATTCAAACTTATTTGAGCACAATACCTTTTTTTTTTTTTCAGAACACTCAGAAGACTTACATTTCTTATATATAGTTTGAGAATTCAAAATGAAAGAAATAATACAGAACTGTTAGATACTCTATTGTCACAGAGACTTTGTATATAACTTTTCCCCTTGAAACAATCCCTTCTGCCTCCAGACACATACACCTTTTACTGCTTAACTCCAATTCATCAAGTTCTGAACTCACACTCTTCCATGACCATTCTCAAATTTCATCAGGTAACCCATTTTATATATTCATAGGATCTATTACTCACAGCTTTATCATAGGTATATTTTTAAATTTACTTGGGTGAGGGGAACCTGGCTGGCTCAGTCAGTAGGGCATGTGACTCTTAATCCCAAGGTTGTGAGTTTGAACTCCATGTTGAGTGGAGATATTACTTAAAAATAACAGCTTTTAGATATATTCATATATATAATGGAATATTACTCAGCTATCAGGAAGGATGAATACCTACCATTTACATCAATATGGATGATACTGGAATGTATTATGCTAAGTGAAATAAGTCAATAGGGAAAGACAATTAAATGGTTTCATATGTGGAATATAAAGAATAGGGCAAAGGATCATAAGGGAAGGGAGGGGAAACTGAATGAGCAGAAATCAGAAAGTAAGAAAACCCTGAAAGACTTTTGACTTCAGGAAACAAACTGAAGGTTGTAGAAAGGGAGCTAGGTGAGGGGATGGGGTAACTGTGTGAAGGGCATTAAGGAGGGCACATGATGTGATGAGCACTGTGTGCTATACGCAACAAATGAATCACTGAACACTACATCAAAAGCTAATACTGTACTATATGATGGCTAATTGAATTTAAATTTTAAAAATAACATCTTTTAAATAAATAAATAAATAAATTTACTTGGGTGATATATTTTTTTTTTTTAGATTTTATTTATTTATTTGACAGAGAGAGATGACAAGTAGATGGAGAGAGAGGCAGGCAGAGAGAGAGAGAGGGAAGCAGGCTCCCTGCTGAGCAGAGAGCCCGATATGGGACTTGATCCCAGGACCCTGAGATCATGACCTGAGCAGAAGGCAGCGGCTTAAACCACTGAGCCACCCAGGCGCCCTACTTGGGTGATATTTTTAATAATGAGTCTTGCCTTACAGACTATCCACTTCATAGAGATCACCACAATATTTCTATCACCCAGAATAGTAATAGCACACAGTAAACATTCAATAAATATACACTGTAATGTGCATCAAGCAACACAGTGTGTCTGAGAAAGACAGCCACTCTACAAAGAACTTAGGTATGCATCTTTAGAATGAGAGCCACTGTGAAGGTTCTAGAGTTTTGAATGAAGAACATAGTTGTTTCAGGGTCACTGTCCTGAGATGCATCTCCTGTTGTGTTACTTAGCTTCTGTGGACACACAACACTAGATTGAGGTATATACTGATTTTAAAGTACCTATGTGAAATCGATGAGATGCTTAAGATCCATGAGTTCTGAAGTCAGGAAATCAGTCTCAGATGGGCAAATTTATGTAAAGACATCTATATAAATAAAATCATCCATAAAGCATGTGTTCAAAAAAAAAAAAAAAAGGTAGGAGAAGAACTCTGGAAAAGACGAAAAGACGACTTTTAAGGACAGGTAAAGGAAAAGAAGACTAAACCTAAAAAGATCCAAAACAAATAAAGATAACTAGATGCTAACATTTGTTAAATTTAGCTGATGAGAACACAGTATGTGTTGTTATTTTTTACACTTGAAACTTGTTCGAAATATTTCAAAAACAATTTTTAAAAGAGCCTGAGGAATGACTGGAAAAACAGGAAGTAAAGTGGGAGGGAGCTGCTAAACTGAATCCAAAGAAGAGTAACATTTCATGTAGGGGGAGGTCAATGATGAAATGGAGAAGTCAAGCCAGATAAGGATTAAAAACTGTCAGTTGTTTTGTCAATTGAATGGTTATTGTGACCTTACTGATAACAGTTTCAGAAGACACGTGGGGCAAAAGATAATTCTCACTTTGTATAACAGTAAAAACAAAAACTAAAACAAACAAATAACCAGAAAAAAAGAAAAACAGCTGACTATGAAAAAAATAAAGATATTTAATATCTCATCTATCAGTTGAGGGGAGCAGAGCAGATTCAGAATTATTTAATTCGAGTCTTTTCAGCTTTGTTTTTTCATCTTCAACATTTTGGATTTTGTCCTCAGGCTTGTCTCCTCATATTATAAGATGGTAACATAAGCATTATGTTTAAGCATTAAACCTGCAAATAATAACGAGAAGCAAAATTTTAAAAGGAGGAACATATTTCCATCTCCTTTTGAGAGAAGAAAACTTTCTCTCATTCTCATTGGCCAAAATAGTATCACTGTGTTCAGCTCTAGACCAATCACTAGCAAGGTGGGTGTGGCTACAATAAATAATGAGACTTACTCCTTGAGGTTACAAATCAAAATGGTACCGTCTTTACACACAAGACAGCAAAATGTGATAAAAATGTGGGCTCTGCTATGATGACAAGAAGTAGCAAAAGAGTGATTGTGAAAAAGAGAGAAGCTGAGACCCACAATTAAGGATATATCTGCCCCAGCCTATCCTGAGAGGAAATATCCAGCTGAGAGGAAGAGCTGAAGCTCTAGGAGGGAGTTGGGAGGGCTGCAGATCTATGGTTAGCAGGAGAGGTGGAGCGGGGAGGGTGGGATCCAGAACATGAGTAGAGAAATTAGACTGGACTTAAGGGACTTCTGGTCCATTAAGATGGGCCAAGGCTAGGCAAAGGAGGGAAGTGGGGAAAAAGATCAAATGCAGGTAACTTTAAGGAGTTGAGATGGGGTCGTTACAGGTTTGGGTAAGTCAAAATATGTAAGTGTGTATAAACAACAGTAGCGGTATGTTGCCAAAGCTGGATGTCACTAGAAGGAGGCCAGGCCTCACACAACAGATATCTAATTCCCAATTAATAGAAGAGAGATAATTAGCTCTAGATGGATTTGATAGGTTTCACTAAGTTAGAGTTGTGAAAATGTGAAATAGAGAAGCATCTTCAGTGTCAATTTGTTCTTAAAAAATCTTTATAGGTACACATTTGTTTAAATCATAATATAAAATTTAACATGATTATTATTATTACTACTACTACTATTATTAGAGAGGAGAAGGAGAAAGAGAGAAGAAAAGAGAAGGAGAGGAGGGAGTCAGGGCAGAAGGAGAGGAAAAGAGAGAATATTAAGCAGGCCCCATGCCTAGCTCAGAGCCCAACATGGGGCCCAGTCTCACAACCTTGAGTTCATGACCTGAGCTGAAATCAAGAGTCAGATGCTTAACAAACTGAGCTACCAGGGTACCTCTTAACATGCTTATTAAGCAATGTATGTGGGAAAAGAAAACTTTGCATAGTGTCTAGTAGGTCATCAATAAATGTCAATTTCAGATTTGCATCCTACTTCTGTATGAGGTCCATTAAAAGCTCAATTACATCGAACCAATTTATGTGCTTCTCCAGATTTTTTTTTTCCCTGCCTGGCTCTTGGCACCTGTTATCTTTTTTGATTGTGAGTACCAGCCAGCTGTCTGTCACAGCTTCCCCAGGGTATGGACCAAGCTCAGGCATGACTTTCCATAGAGCCCTCTATAGCCAATGAAAGATGCAAACCCTCTAGTAGTATGGTACCCAGTCTTAGGTGACATAGAGTACCCCAAGGTCTGGAGTCACACTTCCCCAGCAATTTCTAGGAGGGACTGAATCACACCACCCAAAGTGAGGAAATGTTTAAATATTCACAACTCCTCACAATGTTTCCACAGTGGGATCGGAGCTACAATAACTCAGACTGCTAAGTGCTGGGTTACTTGATTGAATTTGGACTGGAAATTTTAAGGAGAATAGAAAAATCTGGCAAAGAAATTCCTCTCCATTCACATACCATCCACTAACTCTTCCCAAAATTACAGAGGTTCCTTACAGCCTGCCTTGAGAGGGTCCCAGGACCAAGCAACCAGCTATGGAATATCTATGAAGGCTGTCTTATCTTGACAATACAGAACATTATACTTTCTTTCTTTCTTTCTTGTCCTGTTCCCCTTTTATCCTTCATGCTGCTCTTGAGATTTCATACCAACCCTCTTCCCATCCCCTTAAAGAGTTAAAAAGTGAGCATTTCCTCCACAGCATCTGTTTTCCAGGGAACCCCAGCAAAGACAACAAACAGCTACATTATTGACCTGTTCAGTATACACATCCAGAGTGTGAAACAATAGGCTATCTGCCAATACTCAAATGCACAACCCCAGTTGATGAAAACTGCTCAAATAGCCAATCAAACTGAGCCCTTAAAAGAGTAATCCAAACTTAAAAGAAATAATAGAATATTTCTTTTAAAAATCCATGGAAAATACCTAGTACAGGTCTGGCACAAAATGGGTGCTCAGTAAATATTCACTAGGTGGTTCATTCACTGATTTCCACCAATTTTGGGGAGAACAAAGAACAACATGGAGGGATATAAAGCATTTGTTGTCTTTTACTTTGAATGTGTGTCCAGTCAGAGACAAACTAAATACTTGATGAACTATAATAAATGTTTT
Source organism: Mustela lutreola (assembly GCF_030435805.1). Taxonomy (NCBI): domain Eukaryota; kingdom Metazoa; phylum Chordata; class Mammalia; order Carnivora; family Mustelidae; genus Mustela; species Mustela lutreola. Next base: position 33,186,268 of record NC_081295.1, read on the forward strand.
CATGTTCAGTATTGGATCGCCTGGGGGGACTCCATGCAGCCGTTGTAATATGAGTCTATTGATAGAGATTCAAGCCTCAGAAAGAATAGCCTAATCTATGATCATCTGGGGTAGAAAGAGCGTAAACCACTGGAGAACAGCAGTGAGCCAGACTGCAAGCAGAAGCTATTAGGTGAAAGGCAAGTGTGCCAAGGATGAGATGCTGCGATGCAATTCAGGACCTACAAACCTTCAGAGAAGTCATCCATTAGTCCGCCGCTCCTCCAGTTCTATGGTTTTATTGTGAATGTATGATAGAGAATATCACATGGGTCATCAATATAACTTATTCCTATTAATTGGAGAATAAAATCCTCACTGTTATAATATATATTATATTCAGGACCACCTTTAGTTGCTGCATGAAGCTGAGATATGTGTACAATTAGTTTACTCTACAATTCTCAGAATGCAAGTCATTTACATACAGTTCCTAAATACTTCAGAATGGGCAACAACTAGCTGTGTTCTCCTCAAAATGTTTTAATTATGAATGAATGTGTTTATTAGTTCAATTCTCAACCTTTGTAAAACGTTAAAATGTTTAAATTTCTCTAATCGTATGTTTACTATTTTAAAATAACAGTTCAAACACATCTAAGTGGTGATAGCATCTTTCCCAAAAGGGCTAGTGAATAATAATTTAATGTTACAGTATCTGAAGCAGTAATTTCATCAAGTGTACTATTATAATCATTTTATAGAGAAGGATGTTGAGTTTTAGAAAGTGTAATTTTTTTGCCTCAAGTCATACAACATCAGATGTTTAACTGAGATTTTTGATGTTTTGCCAATTATTTTTATCCTGAAACATATTCTGAGAAAGAAGGCAAATATACCAAAAATTGCCATTTTTAGTATAATGCTAATTTAGTATAATGCCAATTTTTAGTATAAAAATGCCAATTTTAAGTATATTGCATTTTTATCCATTCACTCATCAAATATTTATTTAGTACCTCTATATCTGAGTACTTTCCTGGTACCTACCATATCACCATCACATATTTCATATAACTTCTAAATCTGCACAATTAACCTGGGAAGTAAGAAGAGCAGCTGTTACTATCACTATCACGCCCTTTCACTGAGCAATTACTACCTGTTATTAAATGTATTACAAGTATTAAATGTATATATATTAGATGTATTACATTAAGCCATTTACCCTTAAAATGATCCTTAAACCCTTACAGATGATCCATTTATCCTGTAGAGATGTGAACCAATGTCTCAGTCTCCAAGGCCATGATCCTATCCAGGACCAACTTCACTGTGTGGAGACTTAGAACTTAGAAAGGCTATTATTTTATTGAAAGTCAAAACTTAAAGGAGAAAAGAATCAAACCCAAGTCTTTTAACTTCAAAACTTAATATTTAATTTATAAAAGTTTTAAAACCCTGAAATTTAGGGCTAACACATAAAATATGAAGAGCACTAAGGAAAATAAAAAGCACTGCTATGATAAATACAAGGAAAGGAGTTACAGTCTTTTGTCTCAATTAAAGAAGAGATCAAGACTCTACTATATCCTTTGTACATGAACTTCATTAATGAAAAGCTGATTCAGGTTATAAAACTTTGAAATTAAATAAACTCAAATACATTCCTTTCAGCACATTACTTTCTAGTTTTAGGAAGACAGGCTATACCAGTCAAAGGGAAAGAACAAATACTGACTATAGGTATAGGAATCATTTAGCTGGCCTCCATTTCCTTGCTTTCCTATTTCAGCCATACTCCACTCATATCATTGTCAAGGTCATGAACAATTTCTTCTAATAATGTATTCTTTCAGATATTTTTTAAAAAGATATCATAATGCACAAAAATCCCAAAATGAGATTAATATCACTTCCTTTCTTTGCTTTCATTCTCAAAGTTTAAAGAACTCAGAGTCACTTGCAAGATGGAAACCAACTGCTTTAAATTTTGATGCCATCTTAAAGGGATTCAAAGAAGGTGCTAGGATTCAAAGCCTCCCTTTGAAGTAAAAAATCCCTCAAGAAGATTGGTTTTTGTCTTGCATTAGTGATCTTTCCTAAAAGTCACTAATGTCTAATTCTCTTTTCAGTCTAGCAAATAAGTGTGTACTGCGTAAAGTTCAGAACCATGTCATGTGCAAACCTTCTTACAGTGATGTTTCTGAGTGCTATCATTTGCATTGAGAAAAAAAAAATTATAAACACAAATAAAACTGAATACCAAAAGTAGGATTCTTTTTAAGTTACGTGAAATAATTATCTCTGAATCTACTGAGCATGTTGATAAGGTGCTTCTTTTGAGAATATGCTGCTTTCAGTGAAGAATCAGAATACTCATAACATTTTAATTTACTAGCACTTAACATTTAATGTTACATTTACTAGAATGTCTCTAAGTATCTTTGAACATTGGGGTAGGTGTTTTGAACACGTTTATGTCTTAATTACCCCTACTATTTCAAGTTGCCTCCCATACTCTCTCCCATAGCATATGCTTAACATAACTTCTAAACTCCTGAATATGACATGTAAGGCCCATTGTGAGCTAAACTTCCTCCTGCCCAACCTCATCCTTCACCATCCCCTTGCCTCCTCAGCTATTTCTTCCCTCCAAGCAAAATCTGCAACTGTTATTTCTAGTTGAGGAAATTCATCAGCTCTCTTACCCTTGTGCCTGTGTACGTGCATTCCCAGTGCTATCTCCGTACTTCTCTTTCTCTGGCCAACTCTGATTAATACTCCATCCAGGATCAATTGCCTCCTTCATGCACCATAATAAGCTTTCTGTGTCTACACCACATGACTCCCCTAAGCTAATATGTATTGTGTTCTTACTACAGGCCAACCACATTTAATTTTGAGAACAACTCAGGAAGTTGCTTCTATTGCCATCTTCAGTTTTCAGACTTAGTAACTTTTAAGCACATGCCTGAAGGTCATAATGTATTGTGATGCTGGCTACAAATTCATAGCTCTTTTCTTCAAAATGATAATTCATCTATTAGCACGTAATGGAGAAAATTTTCCATGTCTTGCTGAAGAAAAGTTACCCCATGACAATAGAATTATCTTGATCCACAAACAAATTTGCCTTTAATGTAGCCATAATGGTTTCTAATTAATGCCACTTTCTTTTTCTTAGGAGATTAGTAACGACATGATTCACTGTAAAGAACAAAATTCTGCCAAATACCATCATCAAAGTCTATAAGCTGTGGTTTCCACAATTCACCTTATCCTCTTCCTAACATTTAACTGGGTTGTTTACCTTTTCAACTTTTCATGACTCCTAATAGAGTAATGATATGTTTCTGTGATCCTATCTTTACGTGCTTTCAGTAGCCTAGGATGAAATGTGTCTATCTGATTTAGAGGTACTAATTCACATGCTACAGCTGGATGTGGTCTTGCATATTTGTCCTAGTCTTAAGTTTTATTTCTTTCCTTTGTGTCACTTCCATCCTTTCCATTTGCGTACCACTTTCCTTAGTGTAGAATCTAGCAAGTGGAATTGAATCATCCTGCTGATTTCTTTCAGCTGCCAGAATTTGTCCACTTTGCTCAGAAGTAAGCCTATTTTTTTTTTCTCAGCTACTTCTTCTATGTACAAATAAAAAGATTATTTTAATTGTGTATTTAACAAGGTTTTCCCTGGTCTGCTTTTGGCATTTTATTAAGTTTTTATTTAAATTCCAGTGAGTTAACATGCAGTATAATATTAGTTTCAGGAGTATAATATAGTAATTCAACACTTCCATAAAATATCCACCGCTCTTCTCAATAATACACATTTCTCACATACAACAAGTACATTCCTCAGTTCCCATCACCTGTTTAGTCAGTTCCCCCCATCCACCCAGCCCCCTCTGGTAACCATTGGCAAAATCTAAGATTGTTTCAATTCCCAACCATATAACATATTCAAAGAGTTAATCCATTCAAACAACCCAATGTCTCTCAACTATCTCGTTTAGAACAAAGGAAAGATCATTTCAGGTCCTAGCTACAAAGTCCAGAGGTGCAGATAACTGCTGATTTTTCAGCCTTACCTTAGCTATTCAGACCTTATCCTAGAAGCACCAAAGGCAATACGCCTACAAATTCATTTTATTACTGTTTATGATGCCTTAGGCTTGAGTCTTAGATTCCCATTTCACACCAGAATTTATTTACCAACATAAACATGCACAGCTCAAAGTCCTCTCTTTTTCAAAAAAGAGAGCAGCAAACCAATCTATAGAGTTCCCATTGGCCTTAAAATCAGAACACATCAGGAGTGCCTTGTTAGATGAATTTAGCAGCAGGGAAGCCTGCAGCTCATCAGCTTTCTGTTCCTCAAAAGTAGGTACTTACTGCAGTCAAGAGGAATTATTCCTGAGGATTTCTGGTCATGGGGATATTTTCATTACCTTCAAAAATGTCTAAATAAGACAAAAGAAAAGTACTTACATTTGTTTTCCCCTACAATATTGTATTTGATTTAAATGCCCTTTGGTCTGCTCCGAGTATTCTAATTAGCTAAGTGAAAGTTATATATCCAAATAAAATCCAAATTAGTAATGTTTATTTGTTCATTCTCTAAGCAAACATTTAGACAAACTCCAGTGGCCTGGGTGCTATGGCAAGTGCACAGGAAAAATATAAGATATGTAAGTCTCTGCCTTCAAGGAGGAGTAAATGCAGTGGTAAGGAAAACATATTAATGGCGTGTGGTGAAGACTTCAAATGACAAACTAGAGGAGGGCAGATGTGATCTTCTTGGCAGTGTTCAGGAAGACTCCTTAGCAGAAGGACATAAGAAAATAAATAAATAAATCATCGTTACTGAGTACCTAATATGTTCCAGATCCTGATTATACACTCAACAAATGCTATGTTATTTGATCTTCATCACCTTCTCTTTATATCGTCTCCTCATTTTTCAATGATGATAAAGCTTGACATGTTAAGTAACCTTCCCACATTTTATGTGTGACAGAGCTGATACTCACAATCTAATTCCAAAATTTTTATTCATTCCTTACGTTATTCTGCCTACTTGGGGTCACTTGAGCTGTATGGTAAGGTATTATTGGGCAGTTTTTAAAAGAATATACCAGGCGTATGTAAGACTATAAGAATAAAAATATAAGAATATTTCCAGGCAGCAAAGAGAAAGGAGGCAATTCCAGGCAGAGGGACTGACATAAAAAGAAAAGTAGGCAAAGTAATATAGAAAAAAAAGAGAAACTCTAAAGTTAAACTTTATGATATATTTGTCCCATCAAAATCTAAACATGGAAGGTGTATTATGAGTATTACCATTCTCTCTATATTTTGCCCTTCTCTGTAAGTAAACATGCCTGTTTGAAATTTTTAGGACTTATCTATATCCTGATGTTTCTAAGGATAAAAGTAATAATAAATGAGAATTTTATATGCCAAGTACTTTCTAAAATCTGAATACACATTAATTTCTTTATTCATAAGGACCTTATGAGGCAAGTAGCATTATTATCCCCATTTTAAAGATGAGAAAATTGCTATACAGGAAATTAAGTAATTCACCCAGAGTCAGAGAACCAAGAACTGGTAGAGTTGTGATGCAAATATAAATATATAACATCTGCTTTTATCCTATACACAGTACTATCTCTCCAGGTTTAGAAGCACCTTAAGATTCAAATGGCTATTCATTTGGGACAAGATATAAAAACACAGAAACATTTGAAAGGCTATATAGATCACAGTGAGTTGGCCTATGACCTCTCATTTCATCAGTCATTAGAGGTTATTCAAATTATATGTTGTCAAGCAAAAACTATTCATTCTCACACTGTTCCATTTTTTTTGTTGTTGTTGTTAAAGATTTGTTTTGTAAAATAATCTTACTAGGATAAAATGACTATTACCTGCATCTACTTACTAAAAATATTCCAAGTCCACTTATAGAAATAGTCATATTCATATGTCAGGCAGTAGAGCATTTCAGCTCTTCAAAGCATTCCTTTATTTCTTTGAGTAAGATACATGTATGTCATCAAGAATTAAATGGTCTAAAGCTCTGTTACTTTTACGGAGGAGTAAGCTTATAATATCAAACTTCCTACATCTTTGAGGATAATAACTATAGATTCAGGGAGAAAAACAAACAAATCAGAGAAAAACAAAGAAAAGATTCTAGAATCTGGAAAGTTAAAGCAGATGGATTGTACAGGATAGTTAAACTCAGAAGAAACAACTCCTTTTATATTTTTTCATATATGCCTTATATATTAGGATATTCCTATGCCAGGTGCATAAATATTTACAACTGTTGTATCTTCTTTTTGGGTTGACTCCTTTATCATTATGTAATGTCCTTCTTTGTCTTTTGTTATAGTCTTTGTTCTGAAGTCTATTTTGTTCAATATAAGTATTGTTACTTCAGCTTTCTTTTTATTTCCATTTGCATAGGGTATCTTTTACCATCTCTTCATCTTCAGTCTGTATGTGTCTCAAGATCTAAAGTGAGTCTTGTAGGCTATGGATGGGTCTTGTTTTTTATCTATTCCGCCACCCTATGTCTTTTGATTGAAACATTTAGTCCATTTGCATTTAAAGTAATTATTGATACGCACTTATTGATATATTATTTACTGTTTTCTGGTTATTTTTGTAGTTCTTCTCTATTCCTTTCTTCTTCTCTTAGTCTGTCCCTTTGTAGTTTGGTGGTTTTCTTTAGTATTACGTTTGGGTTCCTTTCTCTTTACTTTCTTGTGCATCTCATGTAGGGTTTCGGTTTGTGATTACCGTGAGGTTCATATATAGCAATTTATATATATAGCAGCAATTTAAAAACTCCCAAAAAACAGAAGTCCAGGATTAGAAGTCTTCACAGGTACATTTTACCAAACATTTTAAAAAGAGTTAATACCTCTTCTTCTCAAACTATTCCAAAAAACTGAAGAGGGAGGAATACTTTCAACCAGTGTTAACCTGATAGCTGATACCAAAATCAAACAGACACCACAGAAAAAGAAAATTATAGGCCAATATCCCCAAAGAACATAGATGCAAAAATCCTCAACAAAATATTAACACACCATATTCAACAATACCTTAAAAAGATTATATACCACCACCAAGTGGAATTTATTCCAGGGATGTGAAGATGGTTCATCATCCCCAAACCAATTAATATGATATAACACATTAAAAAAAAGGAAAAAAATCATACGATAATCTCAATAGGTGCAGAAAAAAATTGAGAAAATTCAACATCCTTTATGACAAAATCTCTCAACAAAGGCTAGTACAGAAGCAACATAACTCAACAGAATAAAGGCCATATATGACAACTTTATAACTAACATTTATTCACCAGTGAAAAGCTGAAAGCCTTCTTCTAAGATCAGGAACAAGACAAGGAATCCCACTCTTGCCAATTTTATTCAACATAATATTGAAAGTCCTAGGCACAGCATTATTTAAGAAAATTTTTTTAAAAGACACCCAAATTGGTAGGGAAAAATCTACAACCGTTACTATTTGCTAAATGACATTCTACTATATCTAGAAAACCCAAAGGATGTTACCAACAAACTACTGGAGGCAATAAATGAATTGAGTAAAGTTTTGGGATATAAAATTAATATACAGAAATTGATTGTGCTTCTGTACATTAGTAAGCTATCAGAAAGAGAAATAAAAAGATGATACCATTTTAATTGCATTGAAAAGGAATAAAACAGGAATAAATTTAACCAAAGAGATGAAAGATCTGTTCTTTTGAAAACTATAAGACACTGATGAAAGAAACTGAAGTTGAGTTCACAAAATGGTAAGAGTTATTTATTTATACTGTGCTTATGGACTGGAAGAATTAATATGGTTAAAATATCCATACTGCCCAAAGAAATGTACAGATTCAATGCAATGCCTACCAAAATACCAATGGAATTTTTCATAGAACTAGAACAAAGTTTGAATTTTATATAAAACCAAAAACCCTGAATAACCAAAATAATTTTAAGACTAAAAGAAGAAAGCTGGAGGCATCATACTCCCTGATTTCAAGCTATCCTACAAATCTATAGTAATCAAAACATTATGGTACTGACAAAAACAAACACATAGTCGATGGAATAGAATAGACAACCCAGAAATAAACCCACACATATACAGTCAAATAATCCATGACAAAGAAGGCAAGGATATACAATAGGGAGAAGACAGACTCATCAATAAATAGTGTTTGGAAAACTAGACATCTACATGCAAAAGAATAAAACTGAACAACTTTCTTATACTATATGCAAAAATAAATTTAAACCATATTAAAGACTGAATGTAAGACTCCAAATCATAAAACTCCTAGAAGAAAACATAGGTAGTAAGCTCTTTGACATTGAAATTAGCAATATTGTTTTAGGCCAATCTCCAAAGGCTAGGACAACAAAACCTAAAATAAACAAATGGGATTACATCAAACTAAAAGTTTTTTGCACAATGAAGGAAACCATCAACAAAATGAAAAGGCAATGAATAGGAGGATACTCATAAGTTATACAAATGATAAGGGGTTAATATCCAAAATATGTAAAGAATTTACACAAGTTAATATCAAAACCACAAACAACCCAATTTTAAAAAATGGGCAGATGGCTTGAATGAATGAGAATTTTTCTAAGAAGATATAGAGAAGGCCATGAAATGATGCTTGACATCATTAGTCATCAGGAAAATCCAAATTAAAACTGCAAGCAATATCAAGCTCACACAGGTCACACTGGCTGTTATCAAAAAGACAAAAAATAAGTGTTGGCAAGAATGTGGAGAAAGGGAACTCTTATACACTGTTGGTGGGAATGTAAATTGTTGCAGATACTATGGAAAACAATATGGAGGTCCCTCAAAAAATTTAAAATAGAACTACTATATGACCCACAAATTCTGATTCCAGGTATTTATCTGACAAAAACCAAAACACCAATCCCAAGAGATACATGCACCTTGTGTTCATTGCAGTATTATTTACAATAGCCAAGGTATGGAAGAAAACTAAATGCCCATCAATAGATGAATGGATAAAGATGTGTGTGTGTGTGTGTGTGTCTTTGCCAGAAGAAGAATGAAATCTTGCCTTAGATAGATTAAAGGGTATTATGCTAAGTGAAATAAGTCAGATAGAGAAAGACAAATATATCATTTCACTTATTTGTGGAATCTAAAAAAGCCAAAACAAATGAACAAGCAGAACAAAATAGAAACAGACTCATAGCTACAGGAAACAAAACATTGGTTATCAGATGGGGAAGCTTTGGGGGGGGGAGGTCATGCAAAATGTTGAAGGAGATTAAGAAGTACAAACTTTCCATTATAAGATAAAGAAGTCATGGAAATGTTATGTACAGCATAGAGAATATAGTCAATAATACTGAAATACATTTGTATGGTGACAGATGGTAACTAGATTTATGGGGATCATCTTAAAATATATAAAAATATCAAACCACTATGATATATACTAAAACAAATAGGACAGTATATGCCAGTTATAATTCAATAAACACACACATATCAGAATGGGCAAAAAAGCAACTATATGTTATCTACAAGAGACATACTTTAATTAAGGAAAGGTTTAGGTTAAAAATATATGCAAGTGACATTTCAGGTAAAGGACTGGTATCCAAGTTCTATAAAGAACTTATCAAAGTCAACACTCTAAAAACAGATAATCCAGTCAAGAAATGGGCAGAAGATATGAACAGACACTATTCCAAAGAAGACATACAAATACCTAGCAGAAACATGGAAAAAAATGTTCAACATCACTAGCCATCAGGGAAATACAAATCAAAACACAATGAAATACCACATTACACCAGTTAGAATAGGAAAAATTAACAAGGCAGGAAACAGCAACATTTGGTGAGGATGTGGAGAAAGGGGAACCCTCTTTACACTGTTAGTGGGAATGCAAACTGGTACAAAGGTTCCTCAAGATATTAAAAATAGAGCTACCCTATGAGCCAGCAATTATACTACTAGGTAATTTATCCCGAAGATACAGATGTAGTGAAATGAAAGGGCACATGCACCCAGATGTTCATAGCAACAATGTTCACAATAGCCAAACTGAGGAAGGACCAGAGATGTCTTTCAACAGATGAATAGATAAAGAAGATCGGGTACATATATTCAATGGAATATTACTTAGCAATTAGACAAGACGAATACCTACCATTTGCATCAACAAGGATGAAACTGGAGGGGATTATGCTAAGTGAAATAAGTCAAGCAGAGAAAGACAATTATCATATGGTTTCACTCATTTGTGGAATATAAATAGCACGGAGGACCATAGGGGAACCCATAGAAAACTGAAGGGGAATATATCAGAGAGGGAGACACACCATAAGAGACTCTGGAATCCAGTAAACAAACTGAGGGTGACAGAAGGGAGGGGAGTGGGGAGTGAGGTAACCTGATAATGGGTATTAAGTAGGGTACATGTTGTGATGAGCACTGAGTGTTATACACAACTAATGAATCATTGAACACTACAACAAAAACTGATGGTGTACTGTATGTTGGCTAATTGAACATAATAAAAAAAAAGATGTATGCATTTTTACTGTAAAAAAATGGATTCTTTAAAAGATACACATGAAGGGCGCCTGGGTGGCTCAGTTGGTTGGACGACTGCCTTCAGCTCAGGTCATGATCCTGGAGTCCCGGGATCGAGTCCCGCATCGGGCTCCCAGCTCCATGGGGAGTCTGCTTCTCCCTCTGACCTTCTCCTCGCTCATACTCTCTCTCACTGTCTCTCTCTCAAATAAATAAATAAATAAAAATCTTAAAAAAAAAAAAGGTACACATGAAAATAAACATAAGCAGGCTGAAAAAGCAAAGTCACTATTAGGTAAAATAGAGTAGACAGAGTTTTACCAAAAATAATAAGGAATATTTCATAAGTATAAAAGGATCTATAACTCAGAAAATCATAATAATAAATCTGTATTATTAGCAACTATAATTGGTCATTATTGGTAACATAAACAAAATAAATAAGTTTATCAATGACTTTAGTATACAATATTAATATACAACTTTAATTGTATTTGTGTACACTAGTAAAAAATAATTGGAGGGTGAAATTTTTAAGAAAATAATTTGCAATCATACCATATAACATAAGATACTTGGGAATAATTTTAACAAAATACAAGCAGTGTATCTTCATTCAAAACCACTGATCATAATAAAACAACAACAAAAACACAGAATACTGCTGAGAAAAATCACAGGATATCTAAATAACGATACACTATGTTCATGGATTAGAAGACTAAATATTTTTAAGATGTCAATTCTCTCTAATTGCTCAACAATTAAAAATAATCCCAGTGAAAATTCCAGCAGTCTTTTTAATGGAAATTGATAGGCTGTTTGTAAAATTTATGGGGAAATGTAAATGACCTAGAAGAGCAAAAGCAATTTTTTAAAAAGAATAAACTTGGAGGACTTACACTGACTGACTTTAAAGCTTACTATAAAGCTGTGCTAATCAAGACAGCCTATGGTATTAGCAAAGCAATAGCCATAGATTTTTTTTAAAGGAAGTGAATATACAAATAGTTTTCAAAAGGTCATCTAAGATTGTACTGAAATTATCTTTCTAATAATAAGTCAGTCATCTTTTTCACTCTCATGCCCTCACAATTGTACAGTAGTGTTTTCCAGAAGTTCAATGATCTATAATATCTCATTATCTCATTAAATCTTTAAGGCAGAAGTAGATGTGCATATCTAGCTATCTTCTATTAAAACAGAAATTAAAGATACTTAAAAATGGTGCCATGAAAATTCAGTAGAAAAAGGAAGGTCTTTTCAAGAAATGTTCAGAAATCACTTGAAATCTGTCTGGAAAAATATGAACAATGACTTAACCTCTCACCATAAAAAAGTAATAATAATTCTGAATGGATCATAGACCTGAATATAAAAAGTCATAATTTTTATGTTTCTAGAAGAAAACATTAAATTATGTGATGTAAAGAACTGTCAACACAATATGTTATATACAAAGTATTATAACATTGTATGCTAATTATACTTCAATAACTTTTTAAAAAATATATGGTATAGGATTAGGCTTAAGATGCAGAAAACATAAATCATAAAAGAAAAACTTAAATCTATTTTATCAAAATTAAAAATATTTGCTCTTAAAAACTACTTTTACAAAAAAAAGAAGCCATTAAACAAGAGAAAATTTTAAAATGCATATTTTTGGCAAATAACTTGTATTCATATTATAAAAAGAAGGTTTTCAACTCAATAATACAATTATAACACAATAAAAATATTTAACAGCATTTCACAAATAAAATACATGACTAATAAGCCCAAGAAAATAATCTCACCATGCTTAGTGATTAGAAAAAGGCAGGGGCACCTGGGTGACCCAGCTGGTAGCATCCAATTCTTGATTTCAGTTCAGGTCATGATCTCAGGGTCATGAGATAGAGCCCCACATTGGGTTCCAAACTGGACATTGAGCCTGCTTAAGATTCTCTCTCTCCCTCTCCATCTGCCTCTGCCCCATCATCCCCCCCAAACCTTTATGCACAAATACTCTCTCTCTTTCTCTTCCCACCTAAAAAAAAAAAAAAAGAAAAAAAAGAAAGAAAGAAAGAAAAGAAAAGAAAAAGAAAAGGAAAATTAAAGCCATAATAAGATATCACAATATGCCCATTTGAATGACTAAATTCAAAAAGACTGACAATATCAAGTCATGGTAAGGATACTCTCATGTAATACTAGTGAAAATTTAACATGGTACAAACACTTTGGAAACCTCTTTGTTGGTTTCATAAAAAGTTCAACATCTGCATATAATATTAGTCAGCATTCTGCTAATAAGTATTTTCACAAAGGAAAAAAAAAAAAAAAAACATGTCCACACAGTCTTCTGCACAAATACTCATAGCACCTTTATTCATAATATGAAAAAAGTGGGAACAATCCAAACATTAATCAACAGCTTGTTATACAAAATGTGATATATTCATTCTGTGGCTACTGAGCAACAAAAAGAGACCACTGATACACGCCCAGCATGAATCAACTCTAAATCATTATCTTGGGTGAAAGAAGGTAAAGGGTGTGTGTGTGTGTGTGTGTGTGTGTGTGTGTGTGTGTTTGTGTGTGTATTCCAAGTCTATTTATGTAAAATTCTCAAACATGCTAATTAGTCCATAGTGATAAGAGAAAAAACACAAAACAGATCAATGCCTGACTGGAGTTGTGGTTAGGAGAAATGGTCTGCAACGGGGCAATGCAACACAAGGAACCTTCTGAGGATGATGGAAATGTTCTATATCTAATTGCAGAAATGATTTCATGAGTGTAAACAACTGTTAAAATTAAACAAATTGGATGCATGGTACTGTATATAAAGTTGATACAACATTTTTTTTAAACTAAGTCTATAAATGTGACATCTAAATCAATTTCTAACTAACATTTATTTGTGCACTCACACCCACACATACTCTGTTGGAGCTACATATCCATTCCATCACCCAATCTACTCATTCAACAAATGAGTCTTGCAATGTGGAACGTATGGAGATAAATAAAATTTGTATTTTAAAACTGGGAAGATTGGCACAATCAAGCAAGATGGGGCCTCATTAAGGCAACATACTGAGAGAGGGGATCTTATCTTGTTTTCCTCTGATCAACATTAGAATTGCAATTACAATTATATGATGATCTCATCCAGTTCAGGTACCCTTCATTTTTAACCATTCTTAATATATTATGTTAATGCAGAACTACAAAATATCAACAAATAGAATAGTTGAAAATAAGAAGTCACACTATGAAAGGAATTATGTATATTTTACCAAGAGTCAACTTAAGCAAACATGACAATTATTATTAAAAATAATATTGTCTAATATTAACAAACCATCATGAAGAAAGAACTTATAAAGCCATCAAGCATTAATGTATTAAAAGAAAGTCTCTGCCTCTGCTTTCTTTAGTTTATTATGCTGTTGTTTTGCTTAGATTTTGCTCAGTAGGTTAACCACTCATAAGAGAAGTCCTCTGGGATACAGGCAATACTTTATTCACAGTAGCATAAGCTGGGCAGAAAATCAGAATTTCTTGGAGTATCAAAAGAATCACTGGAATGAGAAGAATCCACCAGTGATGGGAGAATGAAAAAGGGCAACAGTGGTCCTGTATGTTTGCCAAAGGCGATGTGGGTGAACACAATCAATTTGGCACCTAAACTTCAAAGAATAATCAGAGGGTCACTGTTTTTACACAGAGATCCAGCTGCTCATGCTGTGGACCTCATAGGTCAAGGGAAATGCCATAATAGACTGGAGAGCCTAGTTCTGCTTTGTTTTTGCATATCCTTTGCTATATTCATTGCTGTTGTCTGGTCCCAATGAATAGATTCATCTGGGTAGTCAAACATTACGTAAGTTGCAGAGATTTTTTTCTTCTTTGAAATTGCTCAAATTTCAAACTAAATTTTGCTCAAGTAAAACTTTTTGTTCTCACAATTGTTATTCTTATGTAGCTACTAAACATGTCTGATTCATCTCTTTGGTAGAGAAGCCAAAAGAGTCTGATCAGCTTCATCAGTTCTGCAAGTCTTAATCAACCAAAGGGAGAAATGGGTGTCAGAAGCTATGGATGTTTCCATAATCTGGGATGTGCACAAGAAATCAAGAGTGGGGTGGAGAAGGATAGCCATAAACCTCAGACCCACCTGGGTGATTGCAGTAAGAACAAGACCCATAAACAGGAAGGATCTGCAATCCAAGGTCATGGGATCACTACTTAATATGTGAGTAGATAGTGATCTGTTTGAGCACAATCCTCAGTCAGTACCTCAAATTGGACCTATTGCCTTCTACATGATAACAGGTGTGTCAGTGGGACCTGAAGGACAGACAGGAAAGATCAAGGAGAACACAGTGCTGAATATTACAGAGGTCTCATTCTCTTCAGTATATTTTTGTTTGATGCCAGCTATTACCACTGCTTTCTCTTTGGCCTGTGTCTGCTTGACCTGCACATCAGTGATCATTGGTGATGGTAATATGAGATGAGAGGCATAGAGATTATTCTGGCCTCTGGCTGAAAAAAGGATGATCTCCTGGTGGAAAGTTACCTGGAAATCCTTCCCCCTTGTTGCAAGAGTAATGAATTCCATGATACTTCTATGCTGCTCCACCAACCATTCTCCACAGCTACAGTAAAACACGTTGTATATCTAACTATTTGTTGTCTTCTTTGTTCAGACTTTACAATAATTCTGTGGTGTTCTGCCAATGTTAACTTTGCTCCTTAAAAATTCCTGGAAAATTATTTTTGAAATACGAATTTTCTCCCTTACCCAAAAGACACTGAGTACCTCCTTAACTTATAATTGTTAGTAAAATCATGCAGTATGAGGAGTGAACTTATTCTTCTCATTCCTTAATTCTTCTCTTACCTCTTATACCTTAACTCAAAGCATCAAAGAGAGACAGTAATGAAATAATGAAGTCTGTTCCCAAGGAGCTGAGTTCTCACCTCTGATTGGTTCAGTTAGCCTCTCTGAATTGGAAGTAATAGAAATAATTATATACAATCTCCCTGCCTCAAAGTTTTCATGAGTATGGCAAAATAAAGAAATAAACATAGTTTGAAGATTAAAAACACGAGAATTAGATATTTTCAAGTAAAATGTAAAATTGTACCTCTTGGTGTTGTTAGCAGGGTTTACAGTACCTAAAACATTAGTATATAATATATAGGTATTGCTCTTGGTTAGCTTACTCTAGAATTACTTAGAAAGTAGTATCTACCCTCTAATTATTGTTGACATTTTTTAAATGTCTACCTCCCAAAATGCATTAATTAATCTCAAGTATGATTATTCTTTATATAGAGAAGTAAATAACTCTTATTTACTTATTTATTTATTTACTCTTATCTCACCCATTAAAAATTTTGTTAATTTTTAACAAACCACTCCAAAAGCAACAACAACTGATTTTGTATATAAAAATCAAGGTAGATTTAAATAAGGGGGCTGAACTATGAGAGTTGCCAGTTGATGGTACTTGGCTGATATTTCTGCTATTACATAGGGAGCTAGTCCTATAAAAATCATGTCACATTGTGTCACTGTCTTAGAGGATTGAGATAGACAGAATGATTCAAATCAATATAACTACTGAACTGGGGTTTAAAGAAAGCATATCTTATGTTTCTCAGGACATTTTATGCAGTGCATGTATGAGGAACAAATGAAGTACGGTCAGTCTTGCTGACAGGGTAGAGTTTGGCTGGTCCTGAAACTACTATTTTTGTTTTGCATTTTCTTTGATTTAAGAAGGGAGGGAGAGAGGAAGGAAGAGGGAAGACACATTTTTCTTCTTCTTGTCAACAACTTAATTAAGAAGAGGTTAGTAGGAATAGTGTTTTGTGATTAATTTTATTCCATGATTTTAGCGTTCCTATTATGTCTTTTTACATTTAAATAAAAGCATCTCACATAAATCTTCGTTCTAATTTCCTCTGCCTTCTCTACTCTTTTCCTTTTTCCCACCCAAATCAGTGCTAATGGTAGCATTATGGATGGGACAGCACTGCCCTTGGTCTAGAGTGCTGGCATCTCAGTTCCAATGTTACTATTTAATAGCTGTGTGTTTGGGGGGAAATCATCTATCCTTTTGAAATGATAGCAAAATTATGTCACATGTGCCAATGTCAAAGATCTATTCCAGTTTTAAGCAGATTTAGCCTACTTTTTATATCTATCAACAAGTTGTGATGATTCTCTTTTATATACACTGACTTTCCTGTTATTTTGTCAATTAATACTCCTTATGTTGAAGTTTTTGTGTCTTAGGAAATGCAGTTAAAATACAATTGAGTATACCATGGAAGACTTAGCTAAAAGAAAAATGGAAAATTCAACAATCACAAAAAAATACTTACTAATGCCATTTACATGGACCTTAAAAATTGCTTTATTGAAATGGAAAGCTTGTTGTCTTTTTCAAATATTAAATGTATATGTGTCTAATCATCAACGAACTGTGGCACAATGTGTATAATAATATCTTTATAATAAACAAAATTTTGAAGAGCACAATAAGTCACCAAACCCAACATACCATATATTCTATAATCCCAACATTAACTTACTGCTTAATATGCTCTGGAACCCAGTTTAACAGAAGATTTATGAACTATCACATAGCCTTCTGAAGTTCCAGGTCAAGGAATTCTCTTAAGGTATTTTCTAAAGTGTGACAACTGTGTGGCTCACTTATAGATTATAGGGCTTTTCTATAGGTTAAATATATGTGGTAATCCTGATATCTACAAAAGTAGAACATCACATATCACGGTAAAATACTCCAGGTGCATTGTCACTGTACCCTGGTTGCCTTTGCCCTGCTTTCCATTTAGTTATCACTGGCTTTCCAGGGCTCTTGAACTTGAAAAAGGTTAGACAGCACACCACTGGAGCAGTTTGTGAGCATCAGCAGATTTAGCTTGTAATTTCATTGATCTATATAGGCTCGCTGTTTGCAAACCAGCTGCTGCACTGTTTCCCCACAGCTACTGATCTCAGTAGCATTGATTTTTTTCCCCCTTACATTAACATAGCATTACTTCTTTAATGGGCAATAAATGACTGGATGTAAATACAATCAGGGCAGCAACAACAAAAGGAAAACGTCAGACTCATTTTTATTTAAGAGATCCTTTCCATTAATATTTGCCATAAAAATTATAACACAAATTATTGACAAAAGTAATGCAATTTTGATTTTAGTGCATTTTGTTCGTCTGTAGATATGTGGTGTCTCCCAAGTGATCTTCTCTTCCTAATGCATTAGGCAAAGCAATACAATAACGGTGCATTTATAGATACTGTAAATTTGCACCATTATCTTAGTACAACTAAATTCTATTCATGAAAGAAAGCAGAAAGCAATACAAAGGTTTACACTTAACTCCACATAGGCTAAAAATGAAGGCATTTTAGATTGTGTCAGCTCACTAAAGGACAACTTTACGATATTGGTTAATTTCAATAAATTTTTTTTAAATGACTAATCTTTGATATTAAAGAATTTGGTCTATATATATGTTAAGACAGAACCCTTACACAGTTTCCTGATGCACATTTAAAGTGTGAATGTGTGCACATGCCCGCAGGGAGAACACTATTTAGAAATTATTTCTCAGATTTCCTTTCTGGAGTTAAAACCTGTAAATGATAACTATGGGAGGGGATATAAAAAGCATGCATTTTAAAGTTCATTATGCAAAGATATGTTTTAGGTGGTGAAAGACATGAAAGGACTTAACATTTTTGGTTGTCAGTTTAGTTACTTTAAAGAAGCCTACTGCCATTAAGCTCAACCAATAATTTCAATTTGAAATAACACAAAGTCAATGATATATTTTATTTCATAAATTTTAGAATTTACATTGATTTCCATTGCTATTGACAATATATAACCAATATCACACATCCAACATAATCTCAATTACCAAGACAATTGTATTCTTTTTTGTTTGTTTTGAGATTGACAAATATCTTCTGGCCATAACTTTCTTAGATGTTTTATGCCAGGACTCTGAAAGATACAGTTTTGGGTTTTCAAGAAAATAGTGCTAAATCTTCTCAAAAATCACCAATTTTTAGCTATGATTTTAAAAATCTCTATATTTTTAATATCCTTCTACAAGTTTCCAATTTTCACTAAGGTTCACGGACCATTATATCTCAAATAAGTGGAAATAACTATTTCTAGCAATAATTTTTATACATCATTTTTCTTTTTTTAGAAATTCTGTTTTGTAGATAGGTGATAAGAGTATTGATCTGAAGTAAGATTCATCAGAATCTATGATAAAGATAGAGAAAATATCTAGAGCAATATCTACAATAAATTTCAGGGTAACTGTTACATTTTAATGATTTTATTATTGTTTTATTGTTGTCACTGTTACTTAGAAAAACATTTACTCATTTCTTTCACTCTAATATCTTTTTTTCAAAATTATGTCAGTGTCTATAACTCTTTTTCAGTGGTCTGATCCATCCCCAAGCTGGAGACCTATAAATGCCTTTGGCACTAACAGTACTCTGTCCTTACGGTATCATCTAAAGTCTAACCTTCAAAAAATGAATTGCTGCTGAGTCTCCATCATTGTGTCTTGGGTGCTTCTGCTACCTGGTCTTCAAGCTAGCATACCTACTTCCTGCAATATTCCTGGTTTGCTACACATCATGCATCACTGAATTTTAAAATATTTACTTTTTTTGTAAATGAATCATATTCTCCTCATTTCTCTCTTGGCTATCAGTAGAAAATTAGGAGAGTGGAGCTTCTTCTCTTTTAATTCTAAAATTCCAGGTTTAGAAGGGAAAAGAATACTTAGAAAAATGACATCTCTTTCAGATAATTTTTAGAGGCAAGCAATAGACTAACAAATACTCTTGGATGCCTTTTTAAGAACTTGTATATAATTCATATTTATTTCTATTAAGAAAATTTAAGCCCAAGGAATAAGCCCATAATTTATGTGACCCAGTAAAATATCCAAAAAGTTTCTAATGTTTCAAATACAGTAAGCTGCATTGATTCTGTTATGCAACTAATGTATAAAGGTATTCAAGACTACACTGGATTGCTTCTGTTACAACTTACTTTCTCTTCAATAGTTACAGTTTTATTTACAAACTGCAATGCCATAAATATAAAGTTATATGGAATCTTTACAAAACCAGGCTTTCTGGACTAATTTACATAGTGAAACTACTATTTAACAGACACTATTGACTGAGTACTAGCTATAAGTCAGATAATTGACCAAGTCATATACCCAGTCTCAGAGAGCTTATGGTCAAATAGAAGTTAAATACAGATACAAAATTCACTCTATTTTTTTGTATAAAATCTCCTAGAATTGATGAAATACTTCCTTCACTGTCTTTGTAGCAGAGACCATGGTCTATCATCCCCATATTGTGGATATGCAGCTATATCTCCCAGACACCTTGTAGCTGGGAACATGGACAATGGACTATGGGTTGAAAACATTAATTTCACCTCCAGGCAAGACTCTTAAAATATCTCATACAACCCTCTACAGGACCTCTTTTCCTTTATGTATTGACTGAACAAATGAAGTGAATCCATGATAGAATTCCAAGACCCCTCAATGTGATGGGGTCAAGAGAAAGGTGTTTGGGTAAAGAGCTATCCAGGAGGAACTCTGGACTTAGGTGGACTATGATATGAGTGGGGAACAAATTTTGTTGTGTTAAGACTCTGAGATTTTAGGTTTCTGTGTTAACTTCCCTAAATAATTCTCTATGATCACTATATTACATATTGTCCTATGTTGTAGTACAAAGATATACACAGGCTTGGGGCACTTGTGTGGCTCAGTGAGTTAAGCTTCTGCCTCTGGCTCAGGTCATGATCTCAGGGTCCTGGGATTGGGCCCCGCATCAGGCTCTCTGCTCAGCAGGGAACCTGCTTCCCTCTCTCTCTCTCTGCCTGCCTCTCTGGCTACTTGTGATCTCTGTCTGTCAAATAAATAAATAAAATCTTAAAAAAAAAAAAAAAGATATACACGGGCTTTAGCAAGGAATGTAGGGATTTGGTCCCTCTACTAAAAGGGACTCTAAATTCTGCAGTTATAAGGTAGCTTATTTCCCCTTATGGATTTTTTCTGACAATGTCTTCCTACCAGTGTTTTGAAAGGGTGTCATTCTTCATTGAAAATTATGTAGTTCATGCAATCTCAAAAATTAAATAATCAAACTTAAAATTATTAGCCACCATTTATATAACACTTACCCAGTACCAAGCAAAAATTTAATTACATGCAAACTTCATTAAAACCCTTTAAGCCAGATATTATCATATCCATTTTATATACAAGGAGATGGAGTCTAACAGAATTGAAATAAATTACCAAACTAGAGAATTCTAGCACAAATATTTTGACCCTGAGTCTGTCAGTGCTCAAACTATTAATTTCCTTAACCTAGTTAAGCAGCATCTTTTATTTGAATGCTTCAAATAATACACTGATTTCTGAAGGCTCCCCTTTTTTGCGCGATATGCTTTATTTCTTGATCTATGTTCTTGTTGGTGAGGTTCCCATATAGTTAAGTTCCAGAAAGGTGAGATGCATTTTCTTACAACAGGCTCATAATAATCTCTTATCTAATATATATGGATATGATTTTTTACATTTAAAATATTTTTATTATAAAAACTACTAAACATAGAAAGTGGAGAATATACTTAACCCCCATGTAGCCATCCTATATCTTCAACAGTAATCATTTGATGGCCAATTTTGGTTTCATATACTCATCTTACCCTCCAGATTTATTTTGAAGCAAATTTCAAACTTCAAATAACTTCATTTATAAATAGAAGAATAGATCTCTTCTAAATTACTCTAAAAGTTATAAAACTTAAATATATGAAATTTCCATACTATTATCATACCTTAAAAAATTAAAATAATCTGGGTAGGAATTCTCAACAGATATTATTCCCATATGTGCTAAATAACATATATTGAGTAATGTTGTACTCCAGGTCTATCTGACCATTTTTAACTCTATCCATTAAGTTTGAACAACTTTGATACTATACTCAAATTATATACCTAGCTCCTTTCCCCCCTAGAGCCTCTAGGCTAGCTATTATTTAAAATGTTTTTGTTTTTAATTGTGAATTTTACATATGTCATTAAACATTTATACTTTGAATCACTGTCAATAACCTTGCTGTTATTGCAGTTATTTACAATGTGCTTTTTATAATCCCTATATTACCTAGGATGCAATAGAATTAACTTACTCCAAGTTATTAAATTTTTCATTCTTATCAATGTTAATGTTCTACCAGTGAAAACCGAGGCTTAAAAGATAGCTTCTAATTGTCACAATTGAATCATTAAGTGTGTTAGCAATTCCTAGAAAGCACGGCCTGGCTTTTGAACTGGCAGGATATTTTCTAGCACCCTGACTCTGTCTTATGTATCATTTTACTGCATATGTGTCTTACTATCCTTATTGTTGAAAGGGGAAAAACAAGATAATAACACACATCCCTGTGCCACACAGAAATCTTGTGAGAATTAATACTCAGAAAGGACTTCAGAGCTTAGTGAGAAAAGGCACTTTAGAATATAAACACCATGCAATTATTCTTATTACTGTGAGCTAGAAAAATGTTAGGAAGAAATAGCATGATTATTGTGGCATGCATTAAGCCAAGTAAGAAAGCAGGCTAGTGGGGAATCCCATCGAAGATAAAAATTACTTTGACCAATCCTTCCTTCCCTCCAGCCACTGAAAGAAATTATTTTTATAGCCATGTTTAAATGGTACCCTAACTTCTTTTCATTTTGCTTAAAATCTGTGATATAGGAATTGTGCTAAATGAAATTTCCATCAGCTTTTACATATTAGAAAAGCAAGTGCATTTTAATGCACATATTGAACATTAAATCATTTTTTGCTGCAGGTTATTGCAAGTAAATAGTAATTGTAAAATAGTTTATTTTTGATGAAATAAAATGAAAATAGACTGCTAATGTTCACCTCAGATTTTCTCATCATTTCATTAACAGTTCAACTAGGAAAGATATTTTTATAATGATGGGCAGGAAAATCATACTCATCAATATGTATCCATATTCATATGTTGGTATGCTAGAAATATAAAGTAAGAGCACAGTAACACATGAAATGCATATGCCCCTTAAAATGATTTGTGACAACTATTATATTTGTCCAACAATTGTCTCTTCATTCTCAATATTCAGACACCAAACTCTCTAAGAAATATAACAAAACTTAAATAATAATCAACTTGCTTTACCACAAACTGAGCTTTTCAGAAAACGGGAATTTGTCAAACAAAAATTCGTGGAACACATTAGATTCCCATTGAACTAACTAGAAACTTCTGTCCTACTTCTGTGTCACCTTTAAACTCAAACATAGCCCCATTTACTCTTCCTATCTTTATATATATAATACACATTTTTTGTTCTTTTACACTCAACACCTCCATTTCTACAGATGGCTTGTCCCAAAACAAAAGTAATTATGCACTTTAAGACATTGTGAAACTGTAAAGATTCAGCCAGTTTCCAGCAAGAATAATAAAACAGCAGTCCCTTAAAGGACAGTTTCAGCTGGCGCAGGCAGAGAGCTGAGAATGGTACTGCTGAGCTTGTATTGCCCCCTATGGCTGCTATCTGGCAGTTCCAGGGGAAAAGACGCACCAGGCTCTGTCCTCAGAGTACAGCAGCAGCATCAGGGCGCTATGCTTTGAGCTTTAGCTCATTTCTGAATGAATACATTACAGCATGAGAGCACTGATTCAGATGCTAATATATTGGAAATTTATATGCTTTATTTTATCCCTTATCAATGCAGTAAATTAAGACCTCACTGACTTTATCCACTTTAACATATTTGTAAACCTTACACAAATTCTCCAGTTATGTTAGTGAAAATTCTTTTAAATAACAAGAATTTTTGATAGCTATTTTCAAGTACATAGATCTCTCAGAACGACATTCCTTTTTTCTGAGCTCCAGTTTTATCTTTTTATCAGTTTTGTCCCATCTAGTGCTGAACTGCAAGTGTAAGTTATGCACATACCTATGCTTTTACTTCCAAACTATACGGTGAGTTCAGTAAAAGCAGAGGTTAGGCCTTATGTCATCGTACACCCAGGCAGTGATAGCAGAGTGATGGGCTTGAGAAACTGCTCTACCAACCTGAGATTACTGGCATGCCTTCTTGAATTTATTTTATTAATTGCTTAGGCCCAGTCCCCTGGAAGCAGAGCCTAAGAGAGCAAACTGAATGCACAAGGTTACTAAGGGTGTGGACTTTGCAGGCAGAGCCTACACAGAATCTGGAAAAACGGGGGGCGGGGGGGAGGTGAAATTAAACAAAGATATGGTCTGTAATGGCTACACCTGATGTCCAGCATGGGTGGGATGAGACTCTAAAGCATGAATTGTACCACCAAGATACCCATGCTTGAGGCAAGAGGCCAGTCTATTGTACCCCTTATTTTTTGGTCATTCTCTGTGCCAGCTACTCAATAGTAGCAGACACATAACCTTCTGGGTGAAGTAACAACCTCAACTGAGGGCAAATTTCCAGAGAATAGGGCAGCTGGGGGCTGTGAGTAGCCAATACTTCCAACAGATGAAGGACAATAAAGGAAAAGAGTAAAGGGAATTTGAACTGAACATCTGCCATATGCACTTGAATGCATTTGTTTCCTACAACAAATCTACTCCACCCAGTCACAGATTCTCAAGGATTCTGTGGTCACAATTCTTAAGATTTACTAGCTGCTGCAGTTGGTCTTATGGGAAAAACTGACACTCATCTCCTTTCTTTATCACCCATTCTATATTCCTCTCTGTATCTCTTAGCACTTCTGCTGGCCTCGGTAGCTTACCCAGTAGAATAACACACAGCCTTATCCCCGAGCAGCAAGCACCTTTTACAATGCTCTTCTAAGAAAGGCCATAGTTGCTGTAGTTGCCCATTCACAGATGGAGACACTCTACACTCACCCCAGGAAATCACTTGAATGTCCCTAAACATGTTCTGTTCTGCTGTCAGTAGCCTGACTCCCAAAGAAGGTTTTTGTGTGTGTTTGCTCCTCTATCGGCACTAGCTGCCCAGACAACCAGATAGCAGTTGTACCTTTGCATTCACTATGTATACAGGTAGAAAGGATCCTTCTAGAAACCCAGGAACACTATAAGGTGAGGAAGCACAAATTCTCCAAGCAGGTCCAGAGGAATGATAAGTAGGACCATTCCTTTCACTCCTTAGTTCCCAAAGCCATGTGTGATTTACTGGGGCTGCCACAACAAAATATGACACCCTGAGTGGTTTAGCCAACAGAAATTTATTTCCTCATTGTTCTGGAGTCTGGAAGTCCAAGATCAAAGTGCCAGCAGGGTTGGTTTCTCCTGAGACCTCTCTCTTAGGCTTGCAGATAGCCATTTTCTCTCCATCCTCACATAGTCTTTTCTCTGTGTGCATGTATTCCTGGAATCTCTTCCTCTTCTTAAAAATACAACAGTCCTATTGGATTAGGTCCCCACCCTTATGACCTCCTTTTACCTTAATTATTTATGTAAAGGCTCTCTCTCCAAAATAGTCACATTTGTGGTTAGGACTTTAATACTTTAATTAATTGTGTGGAGGGAGGGGCACAATTCAGTCCATGGCAACATGAATTCTGTCTGTTTCTAATGTAGTAGTACATAATGGATATTGGTTTAAGAGTATACGACATTCTGAAAAATTGTGTCCTATCCTTAGAAAGTGTCATTCCCAAATTGGCAGCTCACCTGCCTCTTTAAGGTCATCCAACTATTCTAACAGGATGAGTTTCTGGAGGGTACAGCAGGTAATGAGACCAATGGTTCCCATGGTCATATGCCTATTTCCCTACCTTCTTTACACACACACATACACACACACACACACACACACACACACACACACACACACACGTATCTCTTGGTCTGAGATGTTATTACCCAGTGAATTCATGCCTGTGAATCAAATACTCCATGAGCTCTTAGAATACAAGGCTGGAAAAGTCCCATAGGGAGGAAAGTTGAATCCATGAGTGTCAATCCTGCTCAGGGTAAATTCTGCCTTTTTCAAGATAAAAAGAGTTCAATTATATCAAATAGGCACTAAGTGGCTGACTGGTCTCCTTCTGGAATGGTATCATAGAGAACACTGAGCATTAATCTCCGTTGCTGATAGGTCTGGCATTCACAAATAGCGATTAGTTAGATAGGTCCTGGTAATACAGTGCACATATTCTTGTGCACATGGATTCCATTTCTGTGCATTGACCTTCCATTTGCATGCCTATGACATGATCATCATTGTCATGGTCAAGGAGAGAGGCTGACTGAAAACAGCTGGCCAAGCCATCCTGTCTGTTTGGTTGTTTAGTGCTTTTTTATAAAGGGTCTACTCTAGTGTGCAGTGCAAAGAGCTTCATGCATCCTTTCTACTCCCATAGATGCATCTATGTATGTTTCTTCCCAGAAATATTTAACCTTGATCTCACAGTATTGCTCCTGCCAGATCCCTTGACTAACCATATAAATTATTTATCACGATTTATGAATCCATTACTATTTTTATCTTAAACTATATCTTTCTTTACACAATAAACAGGAACTCTGCTCAAAGCTCTCCAAACTGGTAGACTTTCCTTCCTTCATCATAATCTTTCAAAGCTAAACTTAGGAGAGAGTAAAATGCATCAACTATTAATTTTTAAAAGGTTGCATTAAAAATGCCAACTCATATGTGAACCAAGCTCCACGCTCAGTTTTTTATCTCCCTCTGCCACCTCGTCACAGAAAACCCAATGAGGCCTGTTGTGGGCTGTGTTACCTTAAGAGCAGGCTCAGTTATGGAGTTTAGAATACAGGAGGTTTATTAAGAAGTCCCCCTGGGATCAACACCAGTGGAAAGGAAAAGAAGCAAGATTAAGAAGTCAAGCTCTAATGCGGCCTTATCAACCCCATGGAGATCTCTAGATAAGTATCTCTGATAGATAGTTAAATGTTCCTTCAGAGTTAGCCTAAAAGTGGTCAAAATCACCAGCACTTTATACCTGCATTGATTGGTAAGAAGCATGACCATGGATGAGGCAGCTCTCTGTGGCTGAGGCATTCCCTGAAACTGTGGAGAGTATCTTCACAGTACCCCTGGCAGATGGAACATTGACCTTTCCCTCAAAAAGGAAGCTGAGAAGTTCATCACAGTGTCCATCATAAAACCATTGGTATGAGCTGAAAAGAGGTTGCTGGTGCAACAGTGATAGGTAAAAGTTCTAGCTACCCTGTTTATGCATCTTTCATGAGCCCTCTGGATCTGCCTCAGCTTGCATATGCTGGATGTATCACTTATGCCTTATTGTCGGAGGCAGGTCCCTGGCCAGGGCGGCCTCCACCATTAAAAGATGGCGCCTGGCTAGTTGCCAGGTTAGGATTGCCTCGTGAGACTAAGCGGAATGCCCAAAGAGGAAGTAAACAGCATTGGTTGCTAGCAAAGTTGTTCGTTTCGGTGCACAGCCTGATTCGCTCCCTCCTGTACCCTGCTCGCTGATTGGTCATGTAAATGTATATAAGTGCGTAGACTTGCGGAAATAAAGAGAGAGAAGATACACATGAACTGGGGCTTCTTGTCATCCTTGCGGGTCAAGGGCAATACCTTATAATGGATTGATGTTGAGCTCACCCTATCTTATGACTTGATAGTCTGAAATTATCCAGCCCATGATGAGACATTCTAGCTGCATGATCACTTGATATCCCATAGTCAAATGCTTCAGCTCTACCTGGGCCCACCAACATGCTGTTGGTGGTCTGTCTGTAGAACTGTTCTCTGCTACCTATGGCTTATTGCTGCTCTAAAGCTTTAATGGTCTATGTTTCAACTCTTCCATTGTGGCTTAAAAGAATTTCCATATAGCATGGTTTTACACCATAAATACCGCTAGATATCAGGTATTTATGAGATATACGTGAGGTCCACAAGGCCATATGGCTTAGTAATAGGCTACCCAAACCACAGATGGACCATCCACAAAATCATTTCTTGCTCTATGTCTCATTTAAATCTAGAAGCTTTTATTATATTATTATAATAGTAATAAATTAATCATATATTAATATATATTAATTATATATAATTATATAATATAATAATTTTTATTATTATTACTTTTTTAAAAAGATTTTATTTATTTATTTGACAGAGAGAAATCACAAGTAGACGAAGAGGCAGGCAGAGAGAGAGAGAGAGGGAAGCAGGCTCCCTGCTGAGCAGAGAGCCCAATGCGGGACTCGATCCCAGGACCCTGAGATCATGACCTGAGCCAAAGGCAGCAGCTTAACCCACTGAGCCACCCAGGCGCCCCTATTATTACTTTTTAAGTAGGCCCCACACCCCATGTGGAGCCCAACATAGGACTTGAACTCACGACCCTAAAATCGAGACCTGAGCTCAGATCAAGTCGGACACTTAATCAACTGAGTCACCCAGGCACCCTTAAATTTAGAAGCTTTTAGATTCATATGATAAATGGATCAGTATTCCCAGCTGCAAAACATTCTGCCACCAAAACCTGAAGAAATCTAGCTCATCCGTTACTTTGGAGGGACTGTTCTGGAATTACCTGGATTACCTGGACCACTAGACACTTCCTTGTTTAAAAAAAAAAAAAAAAACTGCATCATTGAGTGAGCTTTTAAATATTTGTGGAGTCTATCTCCCCCACCCTGTGTTCCTATGAAGGAGATATGTTTGTATACCCTAGGCCACTGAACCCCTACATCCCCAAATCATACCATTAATAAAGGTCCCTAAGCATTTGTGAGGTTTTTCTTCCACCCTCTGGAATGCTCATATTTTACCAAGGAGCACATAATTATCTCCACTTTTTGTTCAATAATATTGTGAACCAATATGCTATTGTGCAAAATATCCAGATGGCACATACCCCATTGAAATATATTATGAGACAAGAAGAAACTTAACATAGTTCTGAGAGACTACAAGTGTATGTTGTTGTCTTCCCCATGTGAATATTAATTGATTAAAAATATAAAATATATTTTAATAGATGGAATATATAGTCAGTTATAGAATAATGCTCTCTACTTATATCTATCTATCTATCTACCTATCATCTTCAGAGCCAAATTTTGTTACAATATTTTTCCTACAACCCATCTCAGCCTTCAAATTATGGTTACTACAAGATTCTAGAACAATGCTGCTACCTCTTTCATAAATGAACTGTAATCCTATTTTTATACATATGGAAAAGAATGTATTCCAAATCTCAACAGCCACATACCACATAACCAAAGCTATGTTAATCTGTTCAACTGCAGATATCATATTTAACAGACCTGCTATAATTGGGATTGACATTTGGCTAAGTTTGTGGTTAATCTACTGTCATCTTTCACAACTACACCCTTTTTTTGCATAGGTTAGACTGATGAATGAAATGAAGAAATAATGGTACCAATATCCTTACAACCTTTAAGGTTTTGAGAATAGCATGAATCTTTTTCCCTTCCCCTGAGGATAGAAAATTGGTTTTGACCTACTATCTTGGTTGAGAAAGGGTTAATGGGACAGTTTCAGGGGCTCCTACCTTCACTGCAGTTGCTCTTATTGAACTTGTCAAAGAGCCATAAGAGAGTTCTGCCAAATGTTATGTTTTTTCACTATGATTACATATTCTCAAACCAAAAACTGACTCCTAAGTGCACCTGTGAAGCCCAGGGATACATGGTGAGACCTAAGACAGGAACCAACCCATTATTAAATGCTCCCATATGCCCTTTTACTGGCAGGGAGGCTGTGATAGTGCTTTGGTTCCTTGGGTATCAGCATCAATTTGGATACTGTATTCAAAAGACCTCAAAAGGTCTGGATAATCTCCTTTCCTCTGTAGTTATCCAAATAAATGGGTGTATATCCCCTTGGGAAAGGACTGGAAAAATATTATTGTATATAATTCCCATGATGTTAAAAAGGCCTTCATGGGGGAGGGGGGGGAGTCAAGATGGCGGAGAAGTAGCAGGCTGAGACTACTTCAGCTAGGAGGAGATCAGCTAGATAGCTTATCTTCAAATTGCAAACACCTACAAATCCATCGGCAGATTGAAGAGAAGAAGAACAGCAATTCTAGAAACAGAAAAAAAACCACTTTCTGAAAGGTAGGACTGGCAGAGAAGTGAATCCAAAGCTAGGGGGGAGGGGCCAGCTCCCGGCAAGCGCCAGAGTAACGGAGCACAAAATCAGGACTTTTAAAAGTCTGTTCTGCTGAGGGACATCGCTCCAAAGTCTAAACCAGGGCAAAGCCCACGCGGGGTCAGTGTAGCCTCAGGTCCCGCAGGGTCACAGAAGGATCGGGGTCTGAGTGTCGCAGAGCTTACAGGTATTAGAACGAGGAAGCCAGCTACAGAGACAGAGCGAACAGTGAGCTCAGAGCTCAGGGTTACCTGGAAGGGGTCGCAGGCTCGGTGAGCTCAGAGCGTGGCCGGAGCTCAGTCAGGCGGGAGTTACTGGGCGCTGTTCTCTGCGGGCGCACTGAGGAGTGGGGCCCCAGGCTCTCGGCTCCTCCAGGCCGGAGACCAGGAGGCCGCCATTTGTATTCCCATCCTCCAGAACTCTACGGAAAGCGCTCAGGGAACAAAAGCTCCTGAAAGCAAACCCGAGCGGATTACTCACCCCGGCCCCTGGGTAAGGGCGGTGCAATTCCGCCTGGGGCAAAGACACTTGAGAATCACTACACCAGGCCCCTCCCCCAGAAGATCAACAAGAAATCCAGCCAGGACCAAGTTCATCTACCAAGGAGTGCGGTTTCAATACCAAGGAGAGCAGCAGAATCCGGAGGAGGAGAAAGCAAAGCACGGAACTCATGGCTTTCTCCCTATGATTCTTTAGTCTTGCAGTTAATTAAATTTTTTTTTCTTTTTCATTTTTTTTCTCTTCTTCTGCTAAAATTTTTTTAACTTTTACGCTTTTCTTTTTTAATGTTTTTAACTAGTTTACTTTATATATATATTTTTTTTCTTTATATATATATATATTTTTCTTTTTTATACTTTTCTTTATTCATTTTCTTGTTTTAATTTTTTTGTTTTGTTTTGTTTTGTTTTGTTTTTTGTTTTTTCTTTCTATCTTTCTGAACCTCTTTTTATCCCCTTTCTCCCCCCTCACGATTTGGGATCTCTTCTGATTTGGTTAAAGCATATTTTCCTGGGGTTGTTGCCACCCTTTTAGTATTTTACATGCTCTTTCATATACTCCTTTTTTTTTTTTAAAGATTTTATTTATTTATTTGACAGAGAGAGATCACAAGTAGGCAGAGAGGCAGGCAGAGAGAGAGGAAGGGAAGCAGGCCCCAGGCTGAGCAGAGAGCCCGATGTGGGACTCGATCATAGGATCCTGAGATCATGACCTGAGCCAAAGGCAGCGGCTTAACCCACTGAGCCACCCAGGCGCCCGCTCTTTCATATACTCTTATCTGGACAAAATGACAAGGTGGAAAAATTCACCACACAAAAAAAAAAAAAAAAAAAAAAAAAGAACAAGAGGCAGTACCGAAGGCTAGGGACCTAATAAATACAGATCTAGAGTTCAGAATGTCAGATCTAGAGTTCAGAATGACAATTCTCAAGGTTCTAGCTGGCCTCGAAAAAGGCATAGAAGATATTAGAGAAACCCTCTCGGGAGATATAAAAGCCCTTTCTGGAGTAATAAAAGAACTAAAATCTAACCAAGTTGAAATCAAAAAAGCTATTAATGAGGTGCAATCAAAAATGGAGGCTCTCACTGCTAGGATAAATGAGGCAGAAGAAAGAATTAGTGATATAGAAGACCAAATGACAAAGAATAAAGAAGCTGAGCAAAAGAGGGACACAGCTACTGGACCACAAGGGGAGAATTCGAGAGATAAGTGACACCATAAGACGAAACAACATTAGAATAATTGGGATTCCAGAAGAAGAAAGAGAGAGGGGAGCAGAAGGTATACTGGAGAGAATTATTGGGGAGAATTTCCCCAATATGGCAAAGGGAATGAGCATCAAAATTCAGGAGGTTCAGAGAATGCCCCTCAAAATCAATAAGAATAGGCCCACACCCCATCACCTAATAGTAAAATTTACAAGCCTTAGTGACAAAGACAAAATCCTGAAAGCATCCCGGGAAAAGAAGTCTGTAACATACAATGGTAAAAATATTAGATTGGCAGCTGACTTATCTGCAGAGACCTGGTAGGCCAGAAAGAGCTGGCATGATATTTTCAGAGCACTAAAGGAGAAAAAGATGCAGCCCAGAATACTATATCCAGCTAGGCTATCATTGAAAACAGAAGGAGAGATTAAAAGCTTCCACGAGGGCGCCTGGGTGGCTCAGTGGGTTAAGCCGCTGCCTTCGGCTCAGGTCATGATCTCAGGGTCCTGGGATCGAGGCCCGCATCGGGCTCTCTGCTCAGCAGGGAGCCTGCTTCCCTCTCTCTCTCTCTGCCTGCCTCTCCATCTACTTGTGATTTCTCTCTGTCAAGTAAATAAATAAAATCTTTAAAAAAAAAAAATAAAAAATAAAAAAAAAAAATAAATAAAATAAAAGCTTCCACGACAAACAAAAACTGAAAGAATTTGCAAACACCAAACCAGCTCTACAGGAAATAGTGAAAGGGGTCCTCTAAGCAAAGAGAGAGCCTACAAGTGGTAGATCAGAAAATAACAGACAGTAACAGTCAACTTACAGGCAATACAATGGCACTAAATTCATATCTCTCAATAGTTACCCTGAATGTTAATGGGCTAAACGCCCCAATCAAAAGACACAGGGTATCAGAATGGATAAAAAAAAAAAAAAAAGAAAAACCTATCTATATGTTGCCTACAAGAAACACACTTTAAGCCTGAAGACACCTCCAGATTTAAAGTGAGGGGGTGGAAAAGAATTTACCATGCTAATGGACATCAGAAGAAAGCAGGAGTGGCAAGCCTTATCTCAGACCAATTAGATTTTAAGCCAAAGACTATAATAAGAGATGAGGAAGGACACTATATCATACTCAAAGGGTCTGTCCAATAAAAAGACCTAACAATTTTAAATGTCTATGCTCCCAATGTGGGCACAGCCAACTATATAAACCAATTAATAACAAAATCAAAGTAACACATCAACAATAATACAATAATAGTAGGGGACTTTAACACTCCCCTCACTGAAATGGACAGATCATCCAAGCAAAAGATCAACAAGGAAATAAAGGCCTTAAACGATACACTGGACCAGATGGACATCACAGATATATTCAGAACATTTCATCCCAAAGCAACAGAATACATATTCTTCTCTAGTGCACATGGAACATTCTCCAGAATAGATCACATCCTCGGTCCTAAATCAGGACTCAACCGGGATCAAAAGATTGGGATCATTCCATGCATATTTTCAGACCACAATGCTCTGAAGCTAGAACTCAACCACAAGAGGAAGTTTGGAAAGAACCCAAATACATGGAGACTAAACAGCATCCTTCTAAAGAATGAATGGGTCAACCAGGAAATTAAAGAATTGAAAAAAAATAATGGAAACAAATGATAATGAAAACACAACGGTTCAAAATCTGTGGGACACAACAAAGGCAGTCCTGAGAGGAAAATATATAGCGGTACAAGCCTTTCTCAAGAAACAAGAAAAGTCTCAGGTACACAACCTAACCCTATACCTAAAGGAGCTGGAGAAAGAACAAGAAAGAAACCCTAAACCCAGCAGGAGAAGAGAAATCATAAAGATCAGAGCAGAAATCAATGAAATAGAAACAACAACAACAAAAACAATAGAACAAATCAAAGAAACTAGGAGCTGGTTCTTTGAAAGAATTAATAAGATTGATAAACCCCTGGCCCGACTTATCAAAAAGAAAAGAGAAAGGACCCAAATAAATAAAATCATGAATGAAAGAGGAGAGATCACAACTATCACCAAAGAAATACAAACAATTATAAGAACATACTATGAGCAATTCTACGCCAACAAATTTGACAATCTGGAAGAAATGGATGCCTTCCTAGAAACATATAAACCACCACAACTGAACCAGGAAGAAATAGAATGCCTGAACAGAGCCATAACCATTAAGGAGATTGAAACAGTCATTAAAAATCTCCAAACAAACAAAAGCCCAGGGCCAGATGGATTCCTAGGGGAATTCTACCAAACATTTAAAGAAGAACTAATTCCTATTCTCCTGAAACTGTTCCAACAAATAGAAATGGAAGGAAAACTTCCAAACTCATTTTACGAGGCCAGCATCATCTTGATCCCAAAACCAGACAAGGAACCCATCAAAAAAGAGAACTATAGATCAATATCTTTGATGAACACGGGTGTGAAAATTCTCACCAAAATACTAGCTAATAGGATTCAACAGTACATTAAAAGGATTATTCACCACGACCAAGTGGGATTTATTCCAGGGCTGCAAGGTTGGTTCAACATCCGCAAATCAGTCAATGTGATACAACACATCAATAAAAGAAAGAACAAGAACCATATGATACTCTCAATAGATGCTGAAAAAGCATTTGACAAAGTACAACATCCCTTCCTGATCAAAACTCTTCAAAGTGTAGGGATAGAGGGCACATACCTCAATATCATCAAAGCCATCTATGAAAAACCCACTGCAAATATCATTCTCAATGGAGAAAAACTGAAAGCTTTTCCGCTAAGGTCAGGAACACGGCAGGGATGTCCATTATCACCACTGCTATTCAACATAGTACTAGAAGTCCTAGCCTCAGCAATCAGACAACAAAAGGAAATCAAAGGCATCCAAATTGGCAAAGAAGAAGTCAAACTATCACTCTTCGCAGATGATATGATACTATATGTGGAAAACCCAAAAGACTCCACTCCAAACTGCTAGAACTTGTACAGGAATTCAGTAAAGTGTCAGGATATAAAATCAATGCACAGAAATCAGTTGCATTTCTCTACACCAACAACAAGACAGAAGAAAGAGAAATTAAGGAGTCAATCCCATTACAATTGCACCCCAAACCATAAGAAACCTAGGAATAAACCTAACCAAAGAGGCACAGAATCTATACTCAGAAAACAATAAAGTACTCATGAAAAAAATTAGAAAAATGTTCCATGCTCCTGGATTGGAAGAATAAATATTGTGAAAATGTCTATGCTACCTAAAGCAATCTACACATTTAATGCAATTCCTATCAAAGTACCATCCATCTTTTTCAAAGAAATGAAACAGATAATCCTAAAATTTATATGGAACCAGAAAGGACCTCGAATAGCCAAAGGAATATTGAAAAATAAAGCCAAAGTTGGTGGCATCATAATTCTGGACTTCAAGCTCTATTACAAAGCTGTCATCATCAAGACAGCATGGTACTGGCACAAAAACAGACACATAGATCAATGGAACAGAATAGAGAGCCCATAAATAGACCCTCAACTCTATGGTCAACTAATCTTCGACAAAGCAGGAAAGAATGTCCAATGGAAAAATGACAGCCTCTTTAATAAATGGTGTTGGGAAAATTGAACAGCCATATGCAGAAAAATGAAATTGGACCATTTCCTTATACCACACACGAAAATATACTCAAAATGGATGATGGACCTCAATGTGAGAAAGGAATCCATCAAAATCCTTGAGGAGAACACAGGCAGCAACCTCTTCGACCTCAGACGCAGCAACATCTTCCTAGGAACATCGCCAAAGGCAAGGGAAGCAAGGGCAAAAATGAACTATTGGGATTTCATCAAGATCAAAAGTTTTTGCACAGCAAAGGAAACAGTTAACAAAATCAAAAGACAACTGACAGAATGGGAGAAGATATTTGCAAATGACATATCAGATAAAGGGCTAGTGTCCAAAATCTATAAAGAACTTAGCAAACTCAACACCCAAAGAATAAATAATCCAATCAAGAAATGGGCAGAGGACATGAACAGACATTTCTGCAAAGAAGACATCCAGATGGCCAACAGACACATGAAAAAGTGCTCCATATCACTCGGCATCAAGGAAATACAAATCAAAACCACAATGAGATATCACCTCACACCAGTCAGAATGGCTAAAATTAACAAGTCACGAAATGACAGATGCTGGCAAGGATGCAGAGAAAGGGGAACCCTCCTACACTGTTGGTGGGAACGCAAGCTGGTGCAACCACTCTGGAAAACAGCTTGGAGGTTCCTCAAAATGTTGAAAATAGAACTGCCCTATGATCCAGCAATTGCACTACTGGGTATTTACCCTAAAGATACAAACGTAGTGATCCGAAGGGGCACGTGCACCCAAATGTTTATAGCAGCAATGTCCACAATAGCCAAACTATGGAAAGAACCTAGATGTCCATCAACAGATGAATGGATCAAGAAGATTTGGTATATATACACAATGGAATACTATGCAGCCATCAAAAGAAAAGAAATCTTGCCATTTGCGACAACGTGGATGGAACTAGAGCGTATCATGCTTAGCGAAATAAGTCAAGCAGAGAAAGACAACTATCATATGATCTCCCTGATGTGAGGAAGTGGTGATGCAACATGGGGGCTTAAGTGGGTAGGAGAAGAATAAATGAAACAAGATGGGATTGGGAGGGAGACAAACCATAAGTGACTCTTAATCTCACAAAACAAACTGAGGGTTGCTGGGGGGAGGGGGGTTGGGAGAAGGGGGGTGGGGTTATGGACATTAGGGAGGGTATGTGCTTTGGTGAGTGCTGTGAAGTGTGTAAACCTGGCGATTCACAGACCTGTACCCCTGGGGGTAAAAATATATTATATGTTTATATAAAATAAAAAATTTTAAAAAAGAAAGGCCTTCATTATGGAAGGCAGCCTGAATTCCCTTTAAGTTGATGAACTCTGGGTCTAATAACTGTGTAAGTCTGGAAATTTGGCAAAGGATCATAACTTTCCATTGGGGTGGCTCATCTCAGCCTTCTACATATTCATTCTTGATCTTATCCAATTTTTTAAATTTTTATTTTGTAAAGATTTTATTTTTTTATTTGAGAATGAATGAAAGAGAGAGGGAGTGCTCACATGAGCAGGGGGAGGGGCAGAGGGAGAGGGAGAAGCAGGTTCCCCACTGAGTAGTGAGCATGATGTTGGACTCAATCCCAGGACCATGGGATCATGACCTGAATAGAAGGCAGCAGCTTAACCAACTGAATCACCCAGATGCCCTATTTTATCTGATTTTAGATAAACTTATCTGATTTTAGATAGATAATATGTAGCTAGATAGCACTATTATATATATTGAGTATATAGAATATATTTTAATAGATTGAATATACAGTCAAATTATAGAATAATGCTATTTATATCTATCAATCAATCATCTTCAGAGCCAAATTTTGCTACAATATTTTTTCTTACAACCCACTTCAACCTTGAAATATAGTTACTATAAACTTCTAGAATAATGCTGGTACCTGCTTCAAAAATGGACTGTAAGCTAGGCCTTTCCAAGGAACAAATCAGCAGATGGGTTCTCAGGATGTATATAGTAAATTCTTTTAGAAAGCCCAGTTTTCTGATTCTTTTGTCATTTCCACCAACTGGCTACAGCAAACTGGCATCTGTACCACATTAAATGTAAGCTTCCAATATGTAAATATTCAAGCTTCTAAGAAGTTTCCAGGAAGTATATTAGAACCATTTCCAGAGTGTTAACTTCTGTATCACAGAAGGCTGCCCCCATATTAACAGAGTTTCTCTTATTCAGCTTTACATTCCACCCCTCATTCTGATCCAACACCTTCAGAACCCACTCCCTGGAATACTTTTATAGTTACTGTTATAATTGTTGGTTATTCTGTTGGTTATGTGCCAACTCTCTTGGCACATAATCTATCCTTCCCTTGGTAGGCTCAGTAATTTACCGGTTGGATTATGCTGGTATATGATCTTAGTTTTTTGCTATGTGACCAAGAGGGGAGAAGGGGGAAGATTCAGAAGGGGTTAAAATTATTTTGTAAGTCATCTGCCTCATTTGAGGATTCTGCACAGTCTTCACAAGAGGCAGGAAAGGCTTTATCTTTCAACGAAGGGGGCTGGACCACTTGTATAAGTCTAAGATTCAGGATAATACAGAAGTATAAGGTCTACAAGTATATATAGCCATATAACACTACCAAATGTCTGTGTCACTTTCTTTACCTTTCAGGCTCTGGCTTTAGCATAAAAGACTTTCTAGGTTAAGAATTAAGCTTTCTCTTGAGGTCTGTGACTTTTATAATTGTTATGCCTGATCTTAAGTTCTGTCTGTTCTCCAGCTACAAGATCTGAAGGTCTCTTTAAAAGCTGCTTAAGAAGCCCTCTGACTATCACACTTGGCTTTAAATTGATGACTGATTGTCCTGGACTTGTTATTTTATCTCCTCAAAGCACCAATGACATTCAGAAATAGCTTCTCAATTCCACAGTCTTTATAATTTATACTTCTCTTATACCTCTCAAAGGCCAGAAATATTGCACAAGCCAGTGTATCTCCTTCTGCTTGTATCTTATTTCTGTTGGCGTCAGTGACAGCATTAGCAATTACACTGTGGCTGCATGCCAAAACCATGCAAACTCCCCCTACCACCAGCAATAAGGTATTTATTGCAAATTGGCCCCAAGTTTTTAATTTCAGGATCCCATTCTTGGAGTCTGTTCCCAAGACCACTTTTAGTACATCTTAATTCAGTTTCCCTAGAAACAGAGTCCAATCCAGGGTTTCAGATGCTTTGTTGAGAAAGATCTCTTCAAGAATACCTAAAAGAGTAGAAGTGATGCAGCATGAGGAAGAATTGATCAAGAATGCAGTCTCAGGAAAGTCTAGTCAAGGCCTGATCCATGGAGGTTACAAGAGATCAAGAATATAAATCTCACCACAGTATTGTCCCCTCTTGAGGCAAGAAAGCTAGACTCTTGTAACACCTTTATCAGCCAGACATACTCTACCTGCCATCCATGAAAAGCACGGGTGGGAGAGAAGTGTCACAACTTCTCTGACTAGAATGGTACCATCAGTCAAGGGTGATTCTCAGGGTGCACATGGGAGGCTAGGAGAGTGGGGTGGGAACTATGATAAATTTGTAGCCAACACTGCTAGTGGCTGGGTTATGGGTGTAACAACCCAGGAAAGGTGATCTAAATAGTGAGGCACAGCCTCTACTAAGCTAGAAAAACTACTGATCTCAGAAATAACTTAATTAATGACCCCAGATAATTTTTTTTTTAAATAAATTATTCCGAGATCTGTTTGGGCACCGAAAAGAATTATTATATACATACAAATATCCACATAATTAAAGATCTGTGAAGAAGTTGCATAAGATCACAGGAAGACATAAAAATACCTGCATGGAGAAACTCATAAGATGACATCAAACTGAGGACTAGAATTGGCACCACATAGCTCTTGGCTGGATAGGATACACAGGACAAATTCATTTGGCTGCCCACATAACTCCTTTCTTGTCTCCTTCAGGAGTGGCAACTCAAACTCTCCTTCAGCCACTAGCAACTCAAACTGTACCCACACATAGGTGAGAAACTGTAAGGTAACCAGCTCAGAAAGTCAGCTCTTAAATTAATTATAACATTATTTGCTTCTTCTTGGTTGACAAAGATGAACTTATTTTGAATCTATCAATAAATTTTTAATATGTAAAAAGAAAAAAGACCTTATAACATCACAATTCTATCAATAGGGTAAGTCAACTACTAAATATGTTATAGAAAAAATTGTATGCAATATAAAGACTATATGTAGACTATCTTTGTGTGTGTGTACATCCTGGATCCCTAGTATCTCACTCCTTACACAAGCCCACTAGTTTCACATTCCTTTGGCATAAACAGAAGTCAGAGGCCTCCACTGATAAAATTCTATAAAGCCAGTCCATTCCTAAAGGGACATTAGACATCTTTATCTTCTTTCTCACCATTAAACTTGAAGGAATAATGTCCCAT
Organism: Mustela lutreola; assembly: GCF_030435805.1. NCBI lineage: Eukaryota > Metazoa > Chordata > Mammalia > Carnivora > Mustelidae > Mustela > Mustela lutreola. The sequence continues at coordinate 33,225,965 of NC_081295.1, forward strand.
TTTAATAATGATTTCAGTCTACACATTCCATATAAAATCTCAGAGACATGAAAAAAAAAAACAGAAAAGCAATTTAAAAAAAAAAAAGTAGCATTGCTGAAATGCAGAAGTCATCAATGGTTGAGAAACATTAATATTTTTTCTAGAAGTTGTGAAGGAGAATGACCTAGATTAAAGGAAAGATTGTTATTCAACATTAGCAAAGGAGAAGAGCTTAGCCTATAAACTGAGTGGTTAAGTCCAACAGGACTCAGGAAATCCCCAAGTTCTTCACAGAAGGACATAAAGCAAAGAGAGCCCTTAGAATTAGTCCACCTCCCAGAAGGCCTGGCTACTGCTTATTATTATTATTATTATTATTATTATTATTTATTTTTCTATAACATCTGGTGGACAGTATGTACTAAGTGAAGTTTGCCTTTTACCATGGTGTTTTTCAACAAAGGCATTTGGGTGAGTAGAAAGGGAGAGAGTGGTTTGCAACATCTCAGATAACTTTAGGCCATCTCAATATATTCAAAAGGAAGGGGGAAAAAAGGACTAGGTGGAACCATGAATTTCTCTAACACACTAACCATCATTATTTCCCTCTTTCTTCCCTATGGGAAACTACACTTTTAACTATTTTGGACAATCCCCACCAACAGGAATTAGAGAAGAGAAGGCGCTGGTAAAAAAAAAAAAAAAAAAAAAAAAAAAAAAATCAGATGAATTTGGGAACTCAGCTAGAGGCTACAGGACAGTGAGCCCAGTTTTATACCACTGGCTTTACATGGGTCATAGAGTCTTCCAAAATTTCAGAGTAAAGTCTGCATCCCTGGATCCCTAACTCATCTACTGATGGATCTCACTTACTGGAGTATTCTCTATGTGACACTACACTCCACAAAGTCAACTCACTATACCAGGACAATCCATCCACATCAGAGCAATGCTTGTAAAATAGTAAAATAAAAACTACTTTAAGGACATCAAAAATAACTGTTCAAACACCAAGAGACATGTTAGATCCAAATTAACTGAGATTAAAAAAAAAAACCAGCTAAGCTATACTAAGAAAAATAAAATAAGTATTGAAGAGTCTTTATAGAATGGTTACATTTTTATTTGGAAATTTTAAGCATGTTTAAGCAGATATACTATGGTTATAGTATATAATGCAGGCATAAAACAATATCTAAAATGATATGTAACAAAATGTATATTGTGATTATATATTAATGTAAGATTATAGGAAATTATTTTATTCTTTCTATTTTGGCTATCCAAGTATTTACTTTTTAATTAGAAAAAAAATCAATACAAATATTTCCATTATAGCAGTACTTTACCTTATGGAGCTGATAAAAATGTTGATATTTCATGACTATTCATGTGTATCCTCTCTTTAATATGTGTTCTTTTTCTGTTATCTTAACAACTTAAAGATTTTTTTTTAAGTATTTTATTTATTTATTTGACAGACAGAGATCACAAGTAGGCAGAGAGGCCAGCAGAGAGAAAGGGGAAGGCAGGCTCCCTGCCCAGCAGAGAGCCCGATGTGGGGCTCAATCCTAGGACCCTGAGATCATTACCTGGGCCGAAGGCAGAGGCTTTAACCCACTGAGCAACCCAGGCACCCCAACAATAACTTATTTAGAAGTTGAAAATCCAATAGAAAGAAACTCTGACCATTAGGTAAGACAGAATTTTGCTTTACCTTTGAAAACAAATGGCTCCCTGTTCAGGCTATATATTGAGCAGTTCTGGCAGAAGTACAGATTCCCAACTTTAGTGTGATGACATCACTTCTTTTATGTGAAGATGTTAAAACAATTTATATTTGGTTTATTTATATAGAATAAACTTCAAACATCTATTTATAGTAATAATAGATTAAATAATTCCTTCTAATACTCCTACTAAAGACACGGAAAAAGTAAATAAATATAAGAAAAACTAGATATTCAAGTATTTTAATGTAACAGAAATCCAACAAGGGATTGAAGGCCAAGATCTAGGAGAAGCTGAAACCTAGACAGGTAAGTTCGGTAATTAAAGCCACCTTTCTCCTAGGGAGAGCTGCCGTTCCCAAAAATTGAGCTCAAAGTCTAAGTAGATGGGCAGCTCATGTTAAGAGTCAAGGTGAACTACAAGTAGCTCTCTCAGTGACTGATATTCAACTTTCTCTTTTCTTTTTCCTTCCTTTTTTCTTTTCTTTCCCTTTCCACTTTCCTTTCCTTTCTTTTTTTTTTTTTTTTTTTTTTTTGATTTCCAACTATAAATCATCTTGATATTGGGGTTTGGGTTGTGCTCGCTTTGGCATTACATATACTAAAACTGGGGCTTGCGTTAAGTGATTAAGTGATTCCGTGTTTCTAATTTCTCTGTATGAAAAAAAGCAAAGGCAAATCCACTTGAGAGAAAAATAATCTCGTCCTGTGCTTCAGATAACTTTTATAAATTTTCCTCTGGGATTATTTTCTTTTTGCCCAAGGGCATCCCTCAGTATTTCCTATAGTAGAATCTGCTCATGATGAAGGCTTCCAGTTTTTGCTTGAAATAAATTCTTTCACCTTCATTCCTAAGGGATTTTTTATCCCTTGGGATAAAATTCTGTGCTGTGAGTAATTTTCTTTCAGCACCTTAAAGATATAATTCCGTTGTATTCTTGTTCCCATTGTTTATACTAATCACCAACTCTCAAATCTTCAAGTGTCTTGAATTACAAAAGCCATCCCAATATTCTAATAAGTCAATAATAAATGGATTAGATAAACTTCTACAAAAGTTCTCTGTTCAGTGTCTCCACCTCTTCAATATCTGCTCACTCATCAAAATCCATTGCAGTGTGGCTTCTATTTTCAACAGTCTTCTGGAATTATTCTCCTGAAGAATAACAGCATCTTTGTTGCTCATTCATAGGATGCACGGTAATCTTTTATTGTTTTCTGAGAAGCACTTTCCACAGTCAAACATATTTTCCTTTATGCTAGATGATCCTATAAGCACACTCTTGTGGTTTTCCTTATCTCTACCAAGACATTCCTTCTTCTTTGACTTTTCAAACTCTTCTTCCTTTTACAGCCTATACATTGGTCATACTGACAGCTGTTTTGTTTCCTCAATGCCATAGACTCCTCTGGCTCTTTATGCTAGTGTCTCCCTGCCTAAAGCAGCCACTCCTCCTATCCTGGCAACTTCTTTGTCAAGTTAAGTCATATTCACTTTTGTTTGCAATTGACATGCCATTTTTTTGGAAAAAAAATTTCTCATACACCCAACACTAGGTTAGAACTCCCATTATTTGCTATCAACTAAATGGTTATTACAGTTATATTATACCATTAATAATTTGCTGGGTTATATTATTTCTTGCTAGGATTATCAGCTTTAAGAAAACAGAGACATCTTCTTGTTCATTATTGATTCTCCAAGGTCAAGCACATTGTCTAGCCTCTACTAGGCAGTTAATAAGTATTTCTTGAGTAAATAAATCTGACCTATTCTGTCCTTCTCTCCATGCACCATGCCAGTCCCTGTTCAGCTTTCATTACTGAATTTCTGCAAGCACATGTCTATATCTCTTTCTTGTCTCACATCCTAACCTACACAATGTCTTCAGATTAATGCACTTTTTTTCATCTTGAAATATTATCATTTCCCCTTCCTTTCCACCAAATATATCACATTTTCCTGGGTAATCTCAATCAATAGCCATATATATACATTATAATACACCTCTAAATACATATACAGTTGCATACATATAATGTTAAGTATTATAATTACATATTTATTTCATATTGAGACTCACAGGCTTGAAGATAACCCATAGGCAATTAAATATGGATGATAATGAGTTAAATTGTGGGCAACATGTTATAGTTACATATTTGTAACATAAATGCACATTTGCTATATTTTAAACATTTGTTATATATACATATTTATAATTATAACATTGTACCCATAACATAACTCATTTTCTTACATATTTTTTTTAAAGATTTTATTTATTTATTTGACAGAGCGAGATCACAGTAAGCAGAGAGGCAGGCAGAGAGAGAGAGGGAGGGAAACAGACTCCCCGCTGAGCAGAGAGTCCGATATGGGACTCGATTCCAGGATCCTGAGATCATGACCTGATTTTTAAGTGCCTACATATTATCATTAATCCACGAGTCTCAATTTACTCATTATTAAAACATGGATAATGATCCCATTATAATTATAAAATATTTTATCCCTTTTTTTTCCCCATCTCAGTGTAAGCATTCCACAGACAGATCTTGGTCATTCTGTCAAAGACATAATTGGATACTTTTACCATACCACCGAATCTACCCTGTTATTGAATAATTTGTGTTCCTCTAAAATTCAGAATTTAAAGTCCTTGCCCAAATTATGATTATATTGAAGCTAGAGCTTTTCAAGATGTAGCTAACCCTAAATGAGCTCATAAGGGTGGGGACCTAAACAAACAATATTGTATACACTTTCTTAGATCTTTGTAAACCCCAGCCCAGTAGGACTGGCACAAGGATGCACACGCACAGAGGAAAGGCCTGGTGAGAACCTAATGAGAAGCAGCTGTCTGCAAGCCAAAAACAAAAGGCCTCGGGAGAAACTAAACTTGCTGGAACCTTGATCTTGGGACTCCCAGTCTTCAGAACTGTGAGGAAATAAATTTCTGTTGTTTAAGCCACCTAATCTGTGGTATTTTGTTATGGCAGCTCTAGTACACTTAATACAATCACCCTCCATGTCACCAAACCAATCTGAAATCGTTCTGGACAGGTCCTTCTTAATTCTAATATCCAGATTTACTTAAGATTTTCATCAATATCTTCCTCCTAAATATGGCTTGATTTTGCATTTTTGTCTATATATCTTCCACTTTACCTCCTAGGTCCAAGTTTCTTCATTTTCCTGAACTAGAGGTTTCCCCCAAACAGTTATCTTCTGCCTCCCATCTTGATCCTCTTTAATCTGAACTCAACCTGCTACCTCAGTCAGCTTTCTACAAGACAAAGGTTATTGGGCCACTTCCTTCTCATAAGCCTTTTAGCTCCATGAGCTACAAGACAAAGGACAAATGCCTTATTTTGGCATACATGGTCTTTTGGAATAGGGCTTATTTATATATTGACTCAGTGAAGACTTTCCAAATATTCTTTCCTGAGTGTCATCACTATTGGTTTTTCTTTCTTTTTTCTTTTTATGATTTTCATTTATTTATTTCACAGAAAGAGATAGAGGGCGCAAGCAGGGGAAGTGGCATGCAGAGGGAGAGGGAGAAGTAGGCTTCCTGCTGAGCAGAGAGACCAACATGGGGCTCAATCCCAGAACCCTGGGATTATGACTTGAGCCAAAGGCCAACGCTTAACCTACCAAGTCACCCAGGCACCCCTGGTTTTTCTTTTATTCACTTCTTTGTTATGCATTTATAATATGCAATGAGTACATTTACACAGCTCTTTCACTGAATATGAACTTTTTGAAAATAAGAATAGCATGTAATTTATATTTGTATTTTGTATACAGTATCAGGCCTGACCACAGTATTTGACAAATGTTTCATAAATGAATAAATAAAATAATAAATCACTGGCATTCAAACTCAAATATTTAGCTCAAGAATTCTTTTTTTTTCCTTTTTAAGATTTTCATTTGAAAGAGAGTGTGAGCAGGGGGAGGGACAAGGAGGAAGGGGGAAGCAGACTCCCTGCTGAGCAGGGAGACCAATGTGGGGCTCAATCCCAGGACCCAGAGATCATGGACCCAAGCCAAAATCAGACATTTAACCAATTGAGCCACCTGGGCCCCAAAGTCTACCTTTCTACTTTCAAATAATACTATACTATTTCACAGAAGTGCAGGTACTTTATAACTATAACTCTTGGTTCCTTCCTCAAGTCCCTTGTAACATTGCTGCCAGTCATTTCGCCTATTCATAAGCTGTGGTCACCCAATGCTCATGATTACTATTATATTGAAGAAAGTTATCTGTTAATCAAAAGCCTTTTAAAAAATTCTATTGGCATGGAATGAAGTCTGGACTTCAAGTATCCAAGACACTTCCTCTGGACAAAAACATTTTTTCCATCTTCATGCTTCTGTTTATAGCATTTCCACATTTAGTCCCAGTTCAAATATTATCTCACACAAGATTATCACACAATATTATCTCACACAAGTTACTTCCGATAGAAGTAACTTCTTTAACTTTGTCTTCTTAACGGAATGGCTTTCTGTCTAATGATATTTATTAGTATATGCTATCACCTCTTTTAGACTTTAAGATTTTTTTAAAGTAAAAATCTATAGCTGACATCTTCAGATTTAATGCCTAGTCCTATTCATATAACAGACACTCAGTAAAAACATTATGACATTCACTTCATGAGTATTTGTTGAGGTGCTTTCAGATACTGTATTCATGAGTCTAACCATTTAAAAACATTTGCAAATACACCAATGCTATATGTATATTTAATCATTTAAAAATGAAAACATATATTAATATGCTAACATACTTATGGATCATAATATAGTCAGAAAAACTAAAAAGAAAAGATTAAAAAAATATAAATAGAAATTATCATATTTTTTCCCTGCATCCTGGTGGATCTGCTATGTACTCTTTGTGGGGTAGGCCATTGTTCAGAGACCACTAAGATAAATATTAATCCTATTATATTATAGTGCAAGGGTTATTAATAACTTGTACTAGTACTGCTCTAGACATCTAACATTGTTGAGAAATGAGCATTCAGCATAGTTTACTTACTATATAATGGATGTTTATCCCATTATAGGTAGGAAAGGAATCTGGTTAGCTGCCAAGTTGTTCATTGAATGCCCACCACATGCTAAATACCATGGTACATATTTTGTGTCCATGATCCCATTTAATTCTAAAAACAATCCTGTGGAATATGTACTATTATGCCCATCTTACAAATAAGAAAACAAATTTTCAGAAGATTAAAATGTTCATGATAGTCACAGTCTAGACAGCATAGTCTAGACCTAGGATAGAATCTCCACTTGCCTATAGTCCTCCTAATATACCCACCCATAGAAACATTTTAAAAATTTTCTTTTAAAAAAATTTGCTTTTTTAAAATCTGAAACCATGTTAAAATGATCTAACATTTCCTTTTCTTTTTAAATTCATAGGCTGAATCTCTCTTGGCATCATCCTTACTCTGGCCCTCTGGCCTGTGCTGTGGCAGTCTACAGAGGCATAGAGATCAGGATAGGATCCCTGGCTCAGATATTGATCCCCAAGTATCTAAGTATCCTGATACCTTTTTCACTGATGAAAGTTCATGCTGTCAACTCACTTTTACATCATTTCCCCCATTGTTTGATAAGTAAAATAAGTGTGTGCAGATGCACAAAATTAACTTCTGAATCAAAAATTAGAGGAGAAAAAAATTAAAGTAGATAAGCTTTACTTTTTTTTTTGGCTAGGAAATTTAATTCTTTTTTATATTATTATTAACGTATAATGTTGTATTTGTTTCAGGGGCACAGGTCTGTGATTCATCAGTCTTATACAACACACAGTGCTCACCACAACACATACCCTCCCCAATGTTATCATTTTGAAAATTATATTGTTGTAAACTTTCTAGTCAATGTATATTGAGCTTTGAGCACCAGTTAAAATGGGTTATGTTATTTTTGTCTAACTAATATAATAAAAAATTATAATCTTCTTAGCTTTCACTCTTTTCCTCTAGGCCACTTACCCAAGAAATCATGATGGAACACTTTACCACATTGACTACCATGTTTTTGGTTGAGGAGTAAATAAATGGGCACAAAAATACAGATAAGAATAGACTCCTGTTTCAGGATACTAGGTTGTGTCCTGAGAAAGGAGAATGACAGTGGTAACTAAGGGAGACCACTTAATGGATGGTAACAAGTGTAAGATCTCACCTTTCTCCATTAGGGCAGCACAACCCAGCTGTGCCCATCAATCCTTCAATAAATAATTTTGGTATTCTCAACAGAGAATGGATTCTATAACATAGCATAGGTCTACTGTTAGGAATATGTTTTAGACAGAACATCCAGTTGGAAACTTCAACCTGTCTTTACAATTTTGTATTATGGCTGGCCTTAATACTATGAGGTATTACAAGGAATCTCTTCCATACAGGCAGACATACCTCTAGAATAATGCTGTAAGGAATACAGTAATATTTTAGAAAGCTATTGATGGTAATACGATCTGGTTGATCTTTCATTGCTGAGTTGTGTTTGTGTAATGTGTGCATAGTATAACACCAAATTTGGATGCTAAGGGACAGCTAGATCTGAATGATTATTATTATTTTTTTACTCCCCCTTTTCCCTTATTCTCTGCAGCATCAGTAAATTATGGCCTGCAAGTGAAATCCAGCTGATACCCTGGTTTTGTATGGTGCAAAGTTAAGGTTTTTACATTTTTTTAAAGGACTGGAACAACAGCAACAAAATTGTGCCACAGAGGTTTATATGCTCCAGAAAGCCTGAAATATTTATTATCTGGTTATCTGCAGAAGAAGTTTATCAACTTATACCCTAGAAAACAGTATAGGGTTTTCCTTCTACTTCCACCTTCTACCTTTCACAATCTCTATCCTCTGCTTTTAAGAGGGCTTATTGCTTAAAAGTCTTCTAAGATTTTTCTCCATTGCTAATCCTTGTCATTTTATTGACTGTTACTCAATTCTTCTTGTCTTTCCAACAAGAAGAATTGGCCTCTATTTCCTTTCCCTATTGTGTTCTTCTGCAATTCTTGACTTCAATATACAGGAGCTTAGCATTTAATTACTGATACAATAAAAGTATATCTTGCTAGGTAACTAATTATGAAGCATCAATATATGTAATCTTCAGTATTTATCTTAATTTTTGCTGCTGCTTCAGGTCAAAAAAACCAACCAACAAGAGAAAGTTTAAAGACATTTCTCCTCATTTCATGCCCTCCTTTTTACCTAGATACTTTTCCTCACTCCTTTGTCAAAAATTTCATTCTTTTTCTCTTTAACTTTCATGACCCTAATAGTTCTAGTCCACTCACTTTTTACTGATTATCTCACTTCCAAGCAATGAAGCAAAACTCAATTTTTTTCTGCTTGAGTATTTTTGTTTGTTTGAAATGTCAAATGTAGTCATATACAAATATATATGATATATATATATATCATATCTCTCTATATATAGATGTATATTAAAGTTTTATAAATTATGTTTCACTTTTTAAAGATGAATTGAAACTACAGAGGAGTAAACTAGACTTTTTCCAACATGGGTTTTCTCCTCTTTTCAGATACTTGGCTTGGCAATTACCAATGATCTATACAAAAAAGAGGTATCACATTAGTTGCCCACTTTCACCTCATTATGTCCATAAACATGATGAAATGCTCTTAAACTTTTTCTCATTTATAGCATGAGACCCTTTACAATACCATATAATCTACAGACCTATGAGGAGATAAGTATGGACAGAAGAAGGTCTTCAATTCCTCTCTGATATTTTCAGCAAGTCATCTTCACATTCTAAGTATTTCTTATTAAAATCTTCAGTGGTATGTACTTTGACTTTTTTTGTTTTTACTTATTTACTTTAAAAAAATATGCGTGCTTTTTTTCAGTCCTTTCTATTATCACAATTGTGTATATATGATAGAACAATATGGTCCTAAAACATCCAACACCCTAAGCATCATGAAAAAAAAAATTGTTATGCACTGTTCTAACATCTACTTAAACCATAAAAACAAAGAAGAGTTCTTTCATTATTGATGTAATATAGGATATATTCCTGTTATGTAAGAACAAGAACTTCAAGCCTGAATGGCAACAACATTTCTATGTAATGAGTCTGTTTTCACGCACCAAATTTAAATGTCTTTTTTTTTCTTTTACTGGTATCTTTTGTACACTAAATCAAACCCTAAGGATGTAATCAAATTAAAAGGATTAGTACTCATTAGTAACCTGGCAGTAACATTTCATCAAAAGTTTGCTAAGTCTTTCTCTGCAAAACCAATAGATAAAAGCAGGCAGCGCATAAAAGTGTCTGTCTACTGCATTAAAATATGACGAAAATAATATTTCTTAACATTGCCAAAGAACCATCTATTTCTGAAGATCATACCAGTTCCCATTGCATAGGCCAGTAAGGGTCATTAAACACCAATGGGTCTCTGAGTCCTTCTTCAGAGTCAATGACATTGTAGACTTCACTCGGGATCTCATTTTCCTCCACACAAGGTCTGCAGGGCAAAGACAGCAAATGAACTATGAAAAACATAATCACTGCTTTTACTGTTGCTTTTTTTGTCATAAAAATTCCATTTATTTAAATTCCATTAAAAAGCACATTTGGCTGCCGAGAGCATAAATATACACTTTTATTATACTTAGCATTTTTCATTTTCAAAAAAATTCTGACATTTGTTTAGATAAAAACGTTAAAATATTTTCAAACTACCTGTTTTAGCTAAACACTCTCTATGAATTTGTTGCATACAATAAATGCTGGAAAGATGAGTGATTTGAAAGGCAATTCAAAAGCTCTGTATATAATTTCCCATTAGAAGTTATCAGCTTACACTAAGCATTATCCTTACCATGTCATGTGCCTGCCACTAGGACTTTTCCCAAAATACATCTCCTAGGAGAGTGATTTAAATTACTTGAGCTGTAGATAATAACACTGTTTTTAAATCTCAGTTTTCTAATTGCTCTTATGTATTTGATAAATCATTAGCTGAGCAAGTGACAGTGCTAGAAATTCAGGAAGGCCTTTAACACAATGTTCTCCTAAAGACAAAACTGCAACTCAGTCGTTCCTACCGGCCTGTGCAATTCAGAGGATTTCCAAAACAAAATATTGGGGTAAATAATAAAACAATAACATTGACAGCAACTCTATCATAGAAATAAATTTCAGTTTAGTAAAATGATAGAAAAAATTAAGCTATCACATATCAGAGTCATCCTAATTTATAAACATATATAAAATTAAACTATTATAAATTTATTAAGAATAGGATTTACTTCTAATTTCAAGAAAGTCCCAGACCTGTACACATACAGTGTTTGGGAATTATTTGCCAATTTATTAACAGCTTATCAAAATGAAATAGCTGAGTATCAACATTTACATAAGAAGATATATTCCGAAATGTTGTCTACATTATCATTTGCAAACAGTGGAAAACGAAACAACTAAAATGTCCATAAGTATGAAATTGTTTTTAAAATCATGCTATATTCATGCAATGAAATACTATTTTACCTACAAGTATCAATTGGATCCATTTGAATCAATCTCAAAAATTATAAGAAGGCAGAAGGCTATGTATATTTTGTTATCATTTATATAAAGTTTAAGTCATCTCAAAAGAACTTTATGAATTATTTTAAATGATACATATAAAGTATATGAATCTAAGCATACAAAGAAGACTCTTCTGAAGAAGATGAAGAGGAGAATAGTTTTAGGAGGGGTACACAGAGGAATTCAACTCTAGTGATTTATTCCTTTAAAAAACCTGGGGCCATTATGACAAAATGACAAAGTCAACAAAATAGGGATGTTGTGTACATATTATGCATTATATTAGTGTGTATATTTTTGTGTATATTTGGAGTATGTTATAATGACAAAACACACATACACAAACAAAACTAGTACAGCCTAGCTGTTACATCAGTGAGTCAAAGATGGCTTCTGTACATTGGCCCTATGTTGTTTACTTCACAGCCAGCTGGGACCTACTAGCTCCAAAGCCCAGTGGCACACAAAAAAACCCTCAAATTTTTAACATCCAGTTGTTATAAATATATTCCAAATAAGCAGAATCTTAGCCATTTATAGCCTTCCCGTATTGCATAATGCACACAACTGAACCCAATATCTGAAAGCCATAAGTAAGATAAACTCTGTGTCTATAAAAGACCAAGTTTCTGCTGCCCTTCAGAGCTCTATGACCCAGAGACTCACCATTATGCTACCGATTAAAACCATCTAGACTCCTAACACCTCTTAACTCTCTTTCCCAGGACTTTCCTTTGCCCTCTTCCCCTCCCGGGGAGTAGAGCTCATCCCTTACCTCTGAAGGTTTCCTGCTGTGAGGGACGTTCCCCACGGGCAAACTTGCCAAAGCACTGCCCAGATAAAACTCCTTGTGTGCTACTGCCACCTCATGGTCATATCTGTTTCCTTGATCAGCCCCAAATCCCTCAATCTGAATACTGGTAAAAAGAAATGAGAAAGATAGCAGAATAGAGTTGGAAGACCTGACTTCTAGATTTTGCACTCCACTTTGATTCTTTCAATGATCAAAAGGGTTCAAAATGCATTAACTTAGCTAAACATTTTCAGACTTTTGTCAAGAAGAGGATCATTATTTCTTCGGGAATGGCTGTTAGATTTGTTTTCAGAAAAATAGATTCAGACACATTTGGATGTCCACTTAAAAGATTGATATATCGTCCAAGAAAAATATAGCATGGTGTTCACAGAGGTGTCTGGCACCCTCCCAGCCTGCCCTGCATGCATACTGAAGCTCTCCTTCCTCTACCACTGCAATCACCACAGTTCCTATCAGCTATTAAAGGATAGTATTTCAAACTTATGAAATAAAAAATTTAAGTAGGAGAGGGAAAAAAGGAAGTTCTATGAAATGTAAGAATTCAATTTAAAAATACTAAAGCAGTGACAATGAAAGTGGAATAAAAGTAAGCATAAAGCAATAAAGTAACAAAAATCATTAAAACAAGTTATTACAAAAATGAGGAATTAAAAGTACTTGGGCATAGAAAAATATTTATTGTGATCTCATTGTTTATTTCTCTCATATGTTTATATAAGAATGAATATTTATGGAAGAATACTTAAGAAAATGGAAAAATGAGAGATTGAAGACATTTCCTTATGACCCTCTTACCATTTGATTTTTTTTTAACCAAGTGCTTGCACATTTACATTTAAAAGCTTTTTAAGACAAAATAAATATCAAAATGTCTCAGATTTTCCATGAAATTTGGGAGTTAGAATTTTTAATAAAATTTTTATTTTTTTTAATATTTCTATTCAATAGAATGTCAGCAGCTGTATTTGCTTGTCACAAATTTTGACCTATGCTTTATATTCTCAAAACCCTACTATATGTCATTGTAATTCAGAGATGTAGGAATCCTATATCTTGAGACAACAGCAAATAAGAATAGAATAGGTTACTTCATTGCAAGATTTGATGTAAGTTAATATTATAATCAAATGAATCTGAAAATCACCTCATTTTGTCTAGCTCAAAATAAAAGGAGTACTTTATCAGACAATTATACTTCAATGTTAATAGTTATATCTTTATTTTTACATCCCATTCAGCTGTTTTCTCAAGACTAAATTGAGAGAATATATAAATATTTTGTTAGTCTAAACTGGTTAGCTTTCAAAATATTTTTTATAATTATATTTTAGCACATTTGCTAAGTTGCAACATTTCATATTCCTCTTCATAACTGACTCCTGAACACACTGATCTGCACCAAGTATATATTGGTGACACAGATGCAGCAACCAACAGGTGCCTTCCTCATCTTGCATGTCCCTGAAGAGCACTTGCTATCTTCAGAAAAGATTAAAGTGACCCAGGCTTAAACGTCCCATTGCAACAATTATGATTCTTATAACTGAAGAAAATTATGTGAAAGCTACATCTTTCTGTTAGATCCAAATTCACAGAAATGCATAGCTGGGATTCAGAGCCCTAAATAGGATGTCATAGAGGAAAATGTCAAACTGGCTCTGAATGAGGATTACCTTTCAATTTTTTAAAAATAGTAATATTAATCCATTGCATCATTATCTATTATCCTTTGCTAGATGTTCTATAAAAAAGCTATATTTTAGAAGGGGAAAGCAACATGGTGGAGGAGTAGGAAATTGAAATAGCATTAGGTCCCAAGAATTCAGCTAGATAGTTATCAAACCATTCAAAACACCTAAAAACTCAACAGGAGATAGAAGAGAAGAGCAGCAATTCTAGGAACAGAAAATCAACGACTTTCAGGAAGGTAGGATGTGCAGAGAAGTGAATCCGAAGTGACTGGAAGATAAACTGCGGGGGGAGGGGCAGCTCCTGGAAAGCAGTGGAGCAGTGCAGCACAAAAACAGAACTTTTAGAAGTCTGCTCCACTGAGGGACTTCATTTCAGAGGCTAAGAAGGGGTGGAGCCTTCATGGGAACCGTGTGGTCTCAGGACCAACGGGGTCACAGAAAGACAGGGGGTATCTGAGTGTTGCAGATATGCCAGGTATTGAAGCGGGGTAGTAGACTACAGAGAAAGAGCCTAAGATGGAGCTTTTAGCTCCAGGATACCTTAAACCTTGAACTGCAACACAGTCAGACCACTGCTCTTTGAGCAGGGACCCCACAAGTGGCAGATCTGGAGAGACCCCCCATCTTCCTCCACCAGGATGAGTGGCACAGGAGTACACAGCAGGGATCTGCTGGGTTTGGAGACTCCAAATGGGGCTGTGCACCAGAGATAGAAATGCTCGGTCACAGTCCAGGTGAGGCTGAACGCTAATGGACACCAGCAAGATAGGAGGGATTGACTGCTTTTCTCTGCAGGCACACTGCTTTTCTCTGCAGCCCCTGATCCCTTGGCTCCTACAGGCTAGAGATTGGGAGGCTCCATTTTCAGAGCAATACGGAGAGTGTTCAGGGAATAAAAGCTTCTGAGAGTGAACCTGAGCACATTACTTAACCTGGCCCCTGGCCCCCAGCAAGGGCAATGCAATTCTACCTGGGGCAAAGACATTTGAGAATCACTCCAACAGGCCCCACCCCCAGAAGATCAGCAAGAACATCCAGCCAAGACCAAGTTCAACGATCAATGAGAACTGTGAAACTCCAGAGCTAGGGGAAAGCAGCACAGAATTCATGGCTTTTTTCCCCCATGATCCTTTAGTCTTGTAAAGTTAAATTTTCTTAATTTTATTTTTTCTTATTTTTTTTAATTTTATTTATCCATTTGACAGAGAGAGAGAGATCACAAGTAAGCAGATCACAGGCAGAGAGAGGAGGAAGCAGGCTACCCATGGAGCAGAGAGCCTGATGTGGGGCTGGATCCCAGGACCCTGAGATCATGACCTGTGCTGAAGGCAGGGGCTTAACCCACTGAGCCACCCAGGTGCCCTATTTTTTTCTTATTTTATCCTTTTAAACTTTTCCTCTTTCCTCTTTTAATGTTTTTTAATTATTATATCTTATCAATACCTTTTTTAAAAAAATCTTTTTTAAATTTTCATTGTTATAGTCATATTTTATTCCTTCATTATATTCAACTTTATTTTTTGAATACATATAACTTTTTTTTCTTTAAAATTTTAGGATGTAATTTCTTCTAATAAATCAAAATATATCCTAAATCTATCTCCAACCTGATCACATTCTTTTTTTTTCTTTTCCAACCAATTTATCTTACCAACTCCTTTTTAAGAATCTTTCTTAATTTTCATCTTTACAGTCAATTTCCATCCCTTCATTGTGTTTACCCCATATATATATATATATATATATATATATATATATATATATATTTCTTTCTTTAAAATTTTGGGAGGTAATTTCTTCTAAGAGACCAGAATATACCCAAAATCAAGTGGGTGGCTCTGTTCTATTCACCAGTCTAATAAATATATATCTTTATTTAAAAAAAAAAAATTTCCCCCTTTCTTCTCCCTCTCAGTTTCAGGTCTCTTCTGATGTGGTTAGCATATGTTTTTCTAGGGTCTTTGCCACCCTTTTAGTATTATACTCTCTCATTAATATATTGTTATCTGGATAAAATGAAAAGCAGAAAAACACATCACAGAAAAAGAAAAAAGAGGTAGTACCAATGGCTAGGGACCTAATCAATACAGACATCAGTAATATGTCAGGATTAGAGTTCAGAATGATGATTATCAAAGAGCTAGCTGGGCTCAAATAATACATGGAAGATATTAGAGAATCCTTTCCTGGAGAAGTAAAATCCCTTTCTGGAGAAATAAAAGAACTAAAATCTAACCAAGTTGAAATAAAAAAGCTATTAATGAGGTACAATAAAAAATGGAGATGCTTACTGCTAGGATAAATGAGGCAGAAGAGGGAATCAGTGATATAGAAGACCAACTGATGGAGAATAAAGAAGCTGAGCAAAAGAGAGACAAGCAACTACTAGACCATGAGGGGAGAATTTGAGATATAAGTGATACCATAAGAAGCAACAATATTAGAATAACAGGGAGCCCAGAAGAAGAAGAAAGAGAGGGGCAGAAAGTATGTTGGAGCAAACTATAATAGAGAATTTCTCTAATATGGCAAAAGGAACAATCACCAAAATCCAGGAGGTGCAGAGAATCCCCCCTCAAAATCAATAAAAATAGGTACAAACCCTGTGATCTAATAGTAAAACTTACAAGTCTCAGTGACAAAGAGAAAATTCTTAAAGCAGCATGGGACAAGCCTGTAACATACAATGGTAGAAATATTAGATTGACAGCAGACTTATCCACAGAGACCTGGCAGGCCAGAAAGAACTGGCATGATATATTCAGAGCACTAAAGGAAAAATATGCAGCCAAGCTAGGCTGTCATTGAAAAGGGAAGGGGAGATAAAAAGCTTCCAGGACAAACAAAATCAAAATAATTTGCAAACACCAAATCAGCCCTATAGGAAATATTGAAAGGGATCCTCTAAGCAAAGAGAGCCTAAAAGCAATAGACTGGAAAGGAACAGAGATAATATACAGTAGAAGTCACCTTACAGGCAATACAATGGTACTGAATTCATATCTTTCAATATGACCCTTAATGTAAATGGGATAAATGTCCACATTAAAAAACACAGGGTATCAGAATGGATAAAAAACAAAATGCATTAATATGCTGTCTACAAGAAACTCAGTTTAGAACCAAAGACACCTCCAGATTTAAACTGAGAGGGTGGAAAACAATTTGCCATGCTAATAGACATCAAAAGAAAGCTGAGGTGGCAATCCTTGTATCAGATAAATTATATTTTAAGCCAAAGACTATAATAAGAGATGAGGAAGGACACTATATCATACTTAAAGGGCCTGTCCAACAAGATCTAACAGTTTTAAATATCTATGTCCCTAACACGGGAGCAGCCAACTATATAAAACCAATTAATAACAAAATCAAAGAAACACATCAACAATAATACAACAATAGAGGGGACTTTAACACTCCCCTAACTAAAATGGACAGATCATCTAAGCAAAAGATTAACAAGTAAATAAGGCTTTAAATGACACACTGGACCAGATGGACACCACAGACATATTCAGAACATTCCATCCCAAAAGAACAGAATATTCTTCTCTAGTGAACATGGAACATTCTCCAGAATAGATCAAATTCTGGGTCACAAATCAGGTTTCAACTGGTACCAAGAGACTGGGATCATTCCCTGCACATTTTCAGACCACAAGGGTCTGAAACTAGAACTCAATCACAAGAGGAAAGTTGGAAAGAACTCAAATACATGGAAGCTAAAGAGCATTCTACTAAAGAATGAATGGGTCAACTAGGAAATTAAGAAAAACTAAAAAAAATTCATGGAAACAAATGAAAATGAAAACACAACAGTTCAAAATCTTTGGAATACAGCGAATGTGGTCCTGAGAGGAAAGTATATAGCAATACAAGCCTTTCTCAAGAAACAAGAAAGGTTTCAAGTACACAACCTAACCCTCCACCTAAAGGAGCTGGAGAAAGAACAGCACAGCAAGTGTAACCCCAGCAGGAGAAGAGAAATCATGAAGATCAGGAGAGAAATCAGTGAAATAGAAACCAAAAGAACAATAGAACAAATCAAAGAAACTAGGAGTTGATTCTTTGAAAGAATTAATAAGATTGATAAACCCCTGGCCAGACTTATCAAAAAGAAAAGAAAAAGGACCCAAATAAATAAAATCATGAAAGAAACAGGAGATACCACAACCAACACCAAAGAAATACAAACAATTATAAGAACATATTATGAGCAACTATACACCAGCAAATCTGGCAAACTAGAAGAAATGGATGCATTCCTAGAGACATATAAACTACAAAGATTGAACCAGGAAGAAATAGAAAACCTGAATAGACCCATAACCAGAAAGAAGATAGAAGCAGTCATCAAAAATCTCCTAACAAACAAGAGCCCAGGGCCAGATGGCTTCCCAGGGGAATTCTACCAAACACATAAAGAATAATTAATGTCTATTCCTCTGAAACTATTCCAAAAAATAGAAATGGAAGGAAAAATTCCAAACTCATTTTATGAGGCCAACATTACCTTGATCCCAAAACCAGACAAAGACCCCATCAAAAAGGAGAATTACAGACCAATATCCTTGATGAACATGGATGCAAAAATTCTCACCAAAATACTAGACAATAGAAATAGAATCCAACAGTACATTAAAAGGATTATTCACCATAACCAGTTGGGATTTATTCCTGGGCTGCAAAGATGGTTCAACATCCACAAGTCAATCAATGTGATATAATACATTAATGAAAGAACAAGAACCATAAGATACTCTCAAATAGATGCTGAAAAAGCGTTTGACAAAGTACAGCATCCTTTCTTGATCAAAACTCTTCAAAGTGTAGGAATAGAGGGTACATACCTCAATATCATCAAAGCCATCTGTGAGAAACCCACAGTGATTATCATTCTCAATGGGGAAAAACTGAGAGCTTTTCCCTTAAGGTGAGGAACACAGCAGAGATGTCCACTACCACCACTGTTATTCAACACAGTACTAGAAGTCCTAGCCTTGACAATCAGACAACAAAAAGAAATAAAAGGCATCCAAATCAGCAAAGAAGTCAAACTCTCACTCTTTGCAGATGATATGATACTTTATGTGGAAAACCCAAAAGTCTCCATTCCAAAACTGCTAGAACTCATACAGGAATTCAGTAAAGTGTCAATATATAGAATCAATGCTCAGAAATCAGTTGCATTTCTATACACCAACAGTAAGACAGAAGAAAGAGAAATTAAGGAGTCGATTCCATTTACAATTGCACCCAAAACAACAAGATACTTAGGAATAAACCTAACCAAAGAGACAAAGAACCTGTACTCATAAAGTACTCATGAAAGAAATTGAGGAAGACACAAAGAAATAGAAAAACCTTCCATGCTCATGGATTGGAAGAAGAAATATTGTAAAAATGTCTATGCTACCTAAAGCAATCTACACATTTAATGCAATCCCTATCAAAATACCATCAATTTTCTTCAAAGAAATGGAGCAAATAATCCTAAAATGGAACCAGAAAAGACCATGAATAGCCAGAGGAATATTGAAAAAGAAAGCCAAAGTTGGTGGCATCACAATTCCAGGCTTCAAGTTCTATTACAAAGCTGTCATCATCAAGACAGTAGGGTACTGGCACAAAAACAGACACATAGATCAAAGGAACAGATTAGAGAGCACAGAAATGCACCCTCAACTCTATGGTCGACTCATCCTTGACAAAGTAGGAAAGAATATCCAATGGAAAAAAGAAATCCCTTCAATAAATGGTTTTGGGAAAATTAAACAGCCACATGCAGAAGAATAAAACTGGACCATTTCCTCACACCACACATAAAAATAGACTAAAATGAATGAAAGACCTCAATGTGAGACAGGAATCCATCAAAATCCTTGAGGAGAACACAGGCAGCAACCTCTTTGACCTCAGCTGCAGCAACTTCTTCCTACAAACATTGCAAAAGGCAAGAGAAGGAAGGTAAAAAAGAACTACTGGGATTTCATCAAGATAAAAAGCTTTTTCACAGCAAAGGAAACAAGTCAACAAAACAAAAAGAACTGACAGACTGGAATAAGATATTAGCAAATGACATATCAGATAAAGGGCTAGTATCCAAAATATATAAAGAACTTATCAAACTCAATACCCAAAGAGCAAATAATCCAATCAAGAAATGGGCAGAAGTCATGAACAGACATTTCTGCAAAGAAGACATCGAAATGGCCAAAATATGCATGAAAAAGTGCTCAACATCACTTGGCATCAGGGAAATACAAATCAAAACCACAGTGAGATGCCACCTCACAGCAGTCAGAATGGCTAAAATCAACAAGTCAGGAAATGACAGATGCGGCAAGGATGTGGAGAAAGGGGAAACCTCCTCCACTGTTGGTGGGAACGCAAGCTGGTGCAGCCACTTTGGAAAACAGCATGGGTTCCTCAAGAAGTTGAAAACAGAGCTAACCTACAACCCAGCAATCGCACTGCTGGGTATTTACCCTAAAGACACAAACATAGTTATCCAAAGGGGCATGTGCACCCGAATTTTATAGCAGCAATGTCCACAATAGCCTAGATGAACCTAGATGTCCATCAACAGATGAATGGATCAAGAAAATACTTTATCTTTGAAGAGACACCAACTTACTACCTATCCTCCGGACATTGTACACTGCTTTGCATCCAAGCTGGAGAAGCTTCTATAGGAAATTGGTAAGACTTTTAAAAATTTAAAGCAAGTATGAAAAATATTCTTCACTGTGAAAAGAAAATAAAAGGCACTTGAAATAATTAACCTTTTTATTCTTTCTTATTACTACACACTACAAAAACACACAAACAACAACAACAAATGTGTATTCCTTTAACGTTTAACAGATTGAGTCACCTGGGAACCCCCTGTTGTGTTTTAAAAATAGGAACTGATCATACAAATTAAGAGAGGGGAAGCCAACATTTCAAAGGGCAGCATACTGACAGTTGAGTTCTCTGCTAGGTGAACTGAACATTGACTTATCATAAAAAAATAAATGCATTTTCAGTGAATACTCTAAGAGTATGAATTTAATAAAAGATTAGTCAACAAATACAAAATATACTTCTTACAAAACTTAAGATTCAAAGGAAGAGCTTTTTAGAAGACATTTCTAGAATTCATCAGATATTGGCTTAACTCTACAGCACTGCCTTTCTTTAATTACCATCCCATAAAGCATTCTGACAGCCCAAATGCAATGCTTAGTAAGTATTTTACCTCCAGACAGCTTGAAGATGCATGGTAGCACTAAAATTACAATACTCACTATGACTTGTTCTGTCATCCAACTTTGGGAATAGAGCAAACGTCTCTATAATGAGCTGTCTGATGTTCTATCCAGTTTACCTGTAGCAAACAGGAGTAAAGATAACTACCTAAACATTGGGATATTAGTGAGATGCAAACAAACAAATTCTTCTTTTAACCAAGAAGCCTTCATACATAATTTACTCACACTTGCCCTTTGATGCAAAATAGAATGCATTAAAATTTTTTCAGCATAAATTAAAATTTACTCTAGGGTAATATTTTGTCAAAATTTTCTCATAAGTCAAGCAGAGAGAGTCAATTATCATAGGTTTCACTTACTTGTGGAGCATAAGGAATAATACGGAGGATACTGGGTAAAGGAGAGAAGTGAGTTGGGGGAAATCGGAAGGGGAGACAAACCGTGAGAGACTGTGGACTCTGAGAAACAAACTGAGGTTTTGGAGGGGAGGGGATTGAGGGTTGGGGGTTGGGAGAGCCTGGTGGTAGGTATTAAGGAGGGCACGTATTGCATGGAGCACTGGGTGTGGTGCATAAACAATGAATCTTGGAACATTGAAAAAATAAAATTTAATTTTTTTCCTCATAATTTTGAAATCTGACTAATGTATTGATTAAAATCTATAGAGACAGAAATGTGCCATCATTTGTCCATTGTAAGCACACAAAATGATTTCGTGCTTTAATCTTTGTTCTAGGACACACATGTCCTTCTAAAACTAAGCTTGCTTTATTAGATGTTAAGGTATTAAGTTGTATGGTTGAAGGTTTAGCAATATATACAAACTAGTAAAATAAAAAGTACTTATTAAATAAATAATGTAAGATACTGTTGCATTTGTTTATAGTTATGAAAATTAGGTTGAAATAAGATCACATAATTAAATTATGAACTTAGTTAAAATCTACAAAGTCTTTCCAATAATCAATTTTATTAAGCAATTAATAAGAAAGGAATTTCTCTACTAAAAAGTTAACAATCTTAGACAACTCATGGAGTTTTATTTTTGGTTGCCATAAAGAAAGAAAATGTAGGATCCACAAGAATAAAAAGGCTTGTACACAAACTTTATATAGGAAAAAAAAAAGGAAAGTGGAATAAAAAAACTTTTTTTAAATGAAACAATTTCTTTCTGAATGTTTTTACCTATCAATTAGAAACACTTCTTTTTAACCATTAAACATTTGGCATAAAAAGATTGTACGTCTTTTAAAAAGACTGTAGGAAAAAAAAATGGCTGAATTGATTTCTGGTCTCTATTATAATAGGTCTTAGTAAAGACTCATTAAAATATTGTGTGCTACAAAATTATACCAGTATATCAATGTTGCTTAGCATTGGTTCCATCTAACCACATAGTAAATACCATATCACAGCCAGACTTTCTGGCAATTAAATGAGCTTTGTCAACAAAACCAAATTTTGCCAATCTTTGCAATGCTCAAATAATTTATGGATTTGAAAATATGACACATCCAAGCAAACAGAAGGCTTTCAGAATATAAGGATTTCTTTGCCCTCTAAACCCATTAAATGGCCTGCCTGGTATTACTGTCATTGTGAATAAATGGAATCAGGATATATATATATATATATATATATATATATATATATATGGAATTATAAACCACTGGATTATCAATTTTTCTGATGTTCTAAAATGTTTTTACTTATATTTACATTATTCATATATATATACATATACTATAAATACAAAATGATACTATATTAGTATTAGTATAGTGGCAGAGCTATAGTTCTAAAAATAGTAGAACATATAACACATACTTGTATGTATACTGTATATATATGCTGCATATATATGTAATATACAAATATAAAACACTATAGCTCTAAAATACTTAATACAATATATACATATGTATATACTGTGTGTTATATGTTGGTATATGTGTATATATAATAAATATGCAGTATATATAATGAATATGTATATAATGACTATGTACTATAAATATGCATGCCATATATGAATACACACAGACACACTTAGATAGCCTGCACAATACTTTGAAATTAAATTCCTTAGTTTTATAATTGGTTTATAATTCCTTTATAGATACTTTTTTATATTCCATTCATTTTCTTTGTAAAGTTAATCCAGAGGCAATAACCTGTAGGATATCTTTTCTAATCCCTTTAACATATATTTGGTGGCAGTAGTGTACCAGGGAAGCTGTCCTCAATATCCTCAAAATCACTCAGTCACAAATAGACAAGAGTGATCTTCCACTCTGATATTACACTAATCACTTAGGAAGTAGAGGCAGTCTCATTGCAGCAAACATTCACACACACACACATCCTATATACCAAAGCTTTGCTGCTGGACAGGGGTCTTCTAGTCCCTCAAAACATACATTTGGTTGTGTTTTCCTCAGAATAGCAACAGTGATAACACTCCATCTTCTAACTTTTCACACGTTCTATCCCAATCACCTCTCCCTGTTCATAGCAAGCTGCTTTAAGACTGGAGTGAAGCTTGTGAACACACAACAGAGAGATCAAAGGGTTTGCAGCATTGAAATGCTAGTGTGTATATGTGTGTGTGTGTGTGTGTGTTGTGTTGTGTTTTAGAACCTCAGAGGGGTTTATTAAGTATCAGGCCTAATCAATTTTTTAGACACTTTAAGACAATCAAAATGAATAGACCCTTTGTTAGCTTCTTTACCTTAATGCAGAATTTTGTTTTACTGGGTGAACATGGAGCTGAGAGAGTCCAAGGGTTAAAACTAAGTGATGTCTTAAAACTTAGTGATGTTTCAGTCCGTTTCCTTCATTTTGAAGATGAATGAACTGGGACCCAGAAGGGTCTGAGACCCTCCACCATTTTAGCACAACACCTATAGCAGGCACAGCAGGTCCTAGCCCACCTCTGGTGGGTCACCAGGTTTAATGTTCTGAGAAATGGCATATCACTGGCTGACAATGTAATTTTTAAGCAAAAATCATCAGGGAAACTCATATTAAGAAAAGTGCTTTGTACTTCCAGGTGCAATAAGCCTAAGGACCTTATGTTTCACTATCTATAACCTAAGCTAAAGAGTGTAAGCTAGTTTCATTTTATTGTATGCACAGCATAGTGTCTAACACATAGTGGTTAATCAAATAATAGTTTTAAATTGATAAATATAAGAATAAAGATGAATTGAACACTAGATAGGAGAGAGAAAAAGAAATTTTATTCCTCTATTTGGCTGGGATTCCTAAAGAAGAGAGACCCTGCATGGCATACATAGTCTAGTAATCCCAATGCTTTTCTGAATGAAGCATGTAACAGTAGCCCACCCTCTCTGGCACCAGCACCTCACCCTAATAACCCTGATATGATGATGACCTCATGCAAGAACAATCTAATGCTTTGAAACACACCAGAGCATACCACTCACCTCTCTAATTCATCTTATTTAACAAGCAAAAGACTATGATTCCAAAGAACCAAATTTGTTTTGCTTCTGCTTCACTAATCACCAAAGCTATCTCTTCTCTCAACTTTTCCTCTATTTCTAATGATTCTAAATGAGCCAAATAAATATTGGAAATTTAGGAGTTTTTCATGTAAAAATCAAAGATATTTACACAAATGCAAGATTGAACACCAGCATTTTTTCATGCAAAAATGTGAAATTATTGTTAAAAGCATTTATAAACTTCTTGCCATCATATGTCTGCATACAAATAGTATGGACATGATTAAACAAAGTCTCTACATGCATGATATTGCAGGATACAATTAAATCAGATAAAAGGGAAACTTTTAGATAATTTCTTTAGAAAAGTCCCTTTTTCTTACGTTCCCTTTGCGTATTTCCTATTTTCAATTTTGCCCCAATATCTGTATTTGATAGAAAACGAAAGAGAGACAGGCATAGTGAAACTTCCCCTCATTTGTAGCTCTATTATGAATATTCAATTTGGTTGTAATATTCATTTTTAGAAGTACAAAAATTATTCCAAAATTTGTATTCCTAAAACTTTCCTGGAAGTCTAATAAAATAATGTTTCTCTTATTTTCTGAGACTATAAATGAAAGGCCCAAGTACCAGTGTCACTTTTTCAGATCTTCAGATTATTTAGAAAAAAGGAGAAAATATATATATTGCTAGTTAAGAACTGTTTGTCACAATTAGTTTAAAATTAAATTCCTTTCTCTTGTTCTCTAAAAAATAGTTGTAAAGTATAATGTTGAAAAAACAAAACATTTGGACAAAGGCAAAAATCATAGACGATATCCAGAGTCTACTTTACATGATGCACACAATGTCCGCAAATGCTGAGTCTGTTTTGAAAAGTATGTTTTTCTTTCATATAAAGATAAAAAGAAAAGCTTTTAGGTCATGGGCTATGACGGAAGAGGTAATATCTCTTGTGCTTTGATGTTACAAGTAGCTCTTCATTATAGAAGACTTCTCACAGTGTAATAAAGGTTCTGGTAAATTGAGCCTGAATATTTAATAACCAGCTTCAACATGGAAGCTCTGTGACTTTCCTGTCCTTGGCACAGCAGAGCAAACATATATGTATTATGAACAAATAGCAAAGCTTTATTATTTTAGTGCAAAGACTTTAGTATTTAATGATATAATGTCACTAAAAGGGAAAGCATGATTTCTACATTCCCTAGGAAGCCTCCTGTTTAGAAATGTTTCTAAAATACCAACTGACAAGAAATTAGGATAAAATGATCTATCTGCAGTTAAATGCGACATATAAAATTGGTTTCAAACTTTTATGCAATATCTGTAACAAAAATTATAGCCTATTGAAAATATTCAAAACTTCGATGTGTTGCTCTATGTCAGTTTTTAAGGTAAAGGTAAATCTGAGTGAAGTTTGAAAAATATTTTAATTGCATGTTAAGTTGCTTGAGTCTTAAAGTTTGGCATTCTAGACATGACAATTATATCAAGAAAAAAATGTGTAAAGTCTCTTTTAGGAAAATAAAACTTTTGATTAAAAGATGGATGAAAAATTCAAGCAGCCAATAGAAATAAAAATAAAAATTATAAAATTCACACAAGATATACCACCTACAAATCTTCACTAGCAAACTTCCATTGTGACTTCTTTCTGTGCACAGATAGATATGGGCATATGTAGATATGGGTATACCTAGGTCAGGCATATACAGATATAGGCATATACAGATAAATTCTGCAGGCTAACTCTGCATTAAAAGTCATGTTATTATGCACAGTACCATGTGACTTGTTCTTTTTCTCATTCAGAAAAATGTTATAAACATATTTCCAAGTAAATAAAAAATATTTTATCATTTGATACAGCATTCACTTATACTGACTTGTATTTGTAATTTCTTGATAACAGCCATATATAGTGATCATCTTTTTATAGCACACAGTAAAATATTATTTACCCTTCAATTATCTATCAATTTATATCTCATTTCTTTCCAAAAAGAATGTATGGTGTCTCATAGTTAACATAAGTAAAAAAATAAAATGTGATTTAATAAGAAACAAAAACAAAAACAGAAGCCAACAAATAAAAACAAGAGAACAATATAAGACTCTCCTAGTAAAGGAAGTTTTGAATGACAGTCCTACTCAAGCTCTCAAGATTTATCACTAAAATTCTATGAAAAAAAAACAGAAAAATAAAATTGAAAATGAGTACTAGAAACAAAAATCAATAGCCATTGCCAGAATCTAGAATCTCCACTAACTTCAAAACTAACCAAATGAGACTTAGAAAGACAATGAAAAAACAATGGCTCACAAATATTGCCACAGTGACACAAGACACTGAGAAGATATTCTGATCATAAAGAAAACAACATGTTAGTTTTTGTAATGGAATATCTCTGCAAAAAATACAGCAAACTGGTAACAAATATCTTGCTACATCAAGTAGAGAACTTTGGGGATTCAGGAATTCTCGTCCTGTCATGTCCTTTGTATTTCTACTACAAAGATGTATTTCTTGTGAAAAATTGTTATAAGATCTGAAAATCATTAAGTACAATGCAGAAAAATTCAGGTTACAAAACTATAAATAAATTATTATCCTAAATTTAAAGGAAAACAACCATACAGGTACTTCAATGATTGGGTAATAGGTGGGATTATCATCAGTTATTTTCTTCTTTCTCTTTCCTAGAGTTCCCCTATTGCTCTACCATGAACATATTGCTGTTATATAAGAAGAAAAGCTCATGCTTAGAAACGACTATAAATAAAATTAGTATAAAAGGAAAAAGAACACTAAATGTAAAAGCTTGGTGATTCAATCAAAACTCCAGTCCAAGCAAGATTTATAAACTATAATTCATTTCATTAAAAAAGAAGGAAAAAAAAAGTAAATGAAGTCCACTTGAAAATTTAGCCAGGTAGTTTTTAAAAATCGATGGAAAACAAGAAAAAAGGAATAATATACAAAAGAAAAGTTTAAAACCAACAAATATATATTTTTTTAAGCTTAAGGTATTTTTTTAAAGATTTTTATTTATTTAATGGACAGACAGAGATCACAAGTAGGCAGAGCAGTAGGCAGAGAGAGGGGGAAGTAAGTTCCCTGCTGAGCAGAGAACCGGATGATGAGCCCTTAGATCCCAGGACCTTGGGATCACGACCTGAGTGGAAGGCAGAGGCTTTAATCCACTGAGCCACCCAGGCGCCCCTGAGGTATGCTTTAAAACACGGCAAAAATCCTTAACATATACAATCAAGAAAAGAAATAGAAAATCCAAGCAAAGCTAGAAAGGAGAAATATACAAAGAAAGAAAAGTCTGCTAATGGATTTTTAAGTTCTCTTTCTCCAACTCCCCACTATCCAGTCCACCCACACTGGTCTCTTTACTCTTTCCCATTCATGCCAGCCACACACTTGAGTTCACATTTGCTATGTCCCCGCCTAAGATTCTTTGCCCAGACATCAGTGTAATTCACTCTCTCAAGAACTTCAGATCTTTATTCAGTGTCACTTTTCAGCAAGGTCTTCTCTGACTTCTCTACCTCCCTATTTATAATACAGACAAATACACATACACATACTTTCATATAGGTACAAAGGAAAGATAATATATTTGATATGTAGATTTTCTTCTAATCTGTGAGTTTTTTAAAAAAAGATTTTTCTTATTTATTTTAGAGAGAGAGAGAGAGTACAGAAGCAAGCAAACAGGCGGAGAAAGGGACAGAGGGAGATGGAGAAAGAATCTCAGACTCCATCCTGAACACAGAGCCCCATGTGAGGCGGGATCCCATGACCCTGAGATCATGACCTAAGCCGAAACCAAGAGTCTGATGCTCAACCAACTAAGCTACCTCCGTACCCCTAATTGTGAGATCTTTAGGATGAGTTTACTAGGTAAATACACTTTCATAGATGTTCTTTTCCACAATAATATATAATAAAAATCTTTAGAAGACCCTAAACATTTTAGAAAATACTGAATTTTATGAACTGTGGTATTCATAGATGGATATAGCATAACACATTTAAAAATTAAGAAATGTTGAATTTTTATTAAGTTTATATTTTTTTGTTGAAATAAAATCTGAAAGAAACATTATTATTAATTTATTAAAAATTTACCTATAATGAGCAAAAAATGGTGCTTTGGAGTATGGGGCTGAGATAAGAATGACAATGTAGTCCCCGTCTCCAAAATCCTACAGTATATGTAGAGGATGAGACAGTAATTATGCAGATAATGATGAAAAACCCACTAATTATAACTGTGATACAGTGTATATGAGAGTGACTAGGTGGGAGTATAAACCACTACCGGATATTGAAGCAAATTGCTGAGGAAATGCTCAGCAAAAATGCTGAGGAAGAGATATTTCCACTGAGACCTGAAAAAGGCCCAACAAAGTAGTGTTCTAGACAAAGAATCTGTTTATCAAACATCTACGTGCATTACAAAAAATCATCCTCCAAATCTCTATTTCCTTAAGATAAATAACTAGACATTAAATCATCAGACCAATGGGCATCATCACTTTCACAGTTTTTAATGTATACAATCTAATTTCCCAATACTGATTTTGTTTCAAGGTATAATCCCACCAGCAAGTATGTATCTATTTTATTATTTTTTCACCAACATTGGATATTGTGTTTTGATGTTTATTTTTAAATAACACTGAGAGAATATAATTATTCTTGAAAAATAATTAAGGGGTGCCTGGGTGGCTCAGTGAGTTAAGCCTCTGCCTTCAGCTCAGGTCATGATCTCGGGGTCCTGGGATCAAGTCCCACATCGGGCTCTCTGCTTGGTGGGGAGCCTGCTTCCTCCTCTCTCTCTCTGCCTACTTGTGATCTCTGTTTGTCAAATAAATAAATAAAATCTTTAAAGAAATAAAATAAAATATGTATCAGTGTAAAAATTATTAATAAGCTTATAGCTCCCAAATTTTCACCATCTAGAAATTACTATTTTGAAATATTTTGTATATTCAAGATACTCATTTATGTACATAAAATAGATCATTGTCCTTGTATTATGGTTATTTTCCACTTAATATGAAAATTTTCTGGAATAATAACTGTGCATCTATATTATGAACTTCATGTGCTGAACAGAAGCCTATTGTAAGTTTAAACCATCACATATTGTTAATTTTTCTGCAGTTTCACTATTATTATTGAAGTGTAGACTTTTTAAAATTTATCTATCTTGTTTTTTGCTTCTTGAGGTACTTAAATCAATGGATCAATGTGTTTCAGTTGTTTTTAGAAATTTTCAGCCATTGTTGCTTCAAAAATGTCTGTATAACTTTCTGTCTCTTTTTCTTCTGGGACTTAAGTGAAACATGTGAAATCTCATTAAGTCCTCTAGGTCTTTTACTGTTTTCTGAATTTTCCACAATTTTATCTTTCTATATTTCATTCAGGATAATTTCTAGTGACCTACATTGCAGTTCAGAATATATCAAACATACATAATTGCTTGTAAACCCTCTTTTGAGTTCTCAATGTTATCTTAGATTTTAGCTGTGATTTCAAGTTAGGCCCTTTGCATAATTATCATTTAATGCTTTATAATTTTCAGATTTTACTGAAATTTTTAAGCTTAGCCTTTACCTTCACTAACATGGAAAATACAAATTGTTTTATATTTCTAATATCCAGAGTGCCAGTATCTGTTTCTGTTGTCTGTTGTTTCTGATGACTGCAGCTGATATTGCCTAGACCCACTGTAAACTTTATTACCTTTGGTTGTTCATTAAATGCTTATTGAAAAAATATTTTAGGAATAATTTCAGATCCAGGAAATGATATATTCCTTCGGAGAGAAACTTCACTTCCTTCTGCCGACCATGTAAGGGTGTAGCCATCTAAGACCAAGACTTGAAGTTTGGTGGACCATGTAGATAACCACCCAGAGTATATTTCACGTTCCCTATTCCAGAGAGCAACCTTTCAGGGATCCAGGCTAGAACAGGTGTATTTCCCTTTCAGAGGGGCTGAACTTTAATCTCTGCTTCATTCTCTATCAAAATTCGAGCTTTAGAATTTAGCTGCTTACTATATAGCCAAAGATCAACTAGGACATACCTCTTTCAACTCAAATGTTCTTTCTGTTCTTGGTCTGGTGTTTCCTCACTATCTTATTAATCACATGATCTATTTAAGAAGATGTTTGCATTTCTTCCATTTTTAAAAAATTTTCTTTTTGGAGTAGTTGGTCTGTATTACCAACCCATCATTATAAGAAACAGAAGTCTCCCCACACTTAATTCCAAATCACTCAAAATTAAATTTATTCTCAGTTGTGATTATTATTTTATTATTACAAATGATGTCATCATGAATATTTCTTTAAATATACTTGTGTTCTTCTGGTTATTTCCTAATATTTGTACAAACAAATTAATCCACAACAATTGCTATGTTCAAATAGTATCATGCTTAGCGAAATAAGTCAAGCAGAGAAAGACAACTATCATATGATCTCCCTGATATGAGGAAGTGGTGATACAACATGGAGGCTTAAGTGGGTAGAAGAAGAATAAATGAAACAAGATGGGATTGGGAGGGAGACAAACCATAAGTGACTCTTAATCTCACAAAACAAACTGAGGGTTGCCGGGGGGAGGGGGTTTGGGAGAAGGGGTTGGGATTATGGACATTGGGGAGGGTATGTGATTTGGTGAGTGCTGTGAAGTGTGTAAACCTGGTGATTCACAGACCTGTACCCCTGGGGATAAAAATATATGTTTATAAAAAATTTAAAAAAAAAATAAAAAAATTAAAAAAAAATAAATAAATATACTTGTGTTCTTCTGGTTATTTCCTAATATTTGTACAAACAAATTAATCCACAACAATTGCTATGTTCAAATAGTATGTATTTTAAAGGTTTTGACATGTATAACAATTTATCATCCAAAAATAATCTATGTTTATTCTCCCTTTAGTCTTTCAACAGATAGTTGCTCCCAACTTCTCTCCCAATGCCACATACACAGACATTTACACATGTACTGGGTAATTATTTTTCATTTTTGGCAGCTTGATAGGAATATACATATAAATATATATCTTCTTTTAAAGTGCTTATTTCTTTCACTTCTAGTGAGACTAAGCATATGTTCATTTATTGAACACAAGTAATTATTTGTGAATTACTTAATCAAATTTTTAATCATACAGTGGGTAGTCAATAGATGATTTTATTCCTACTTGCACTACTAAAGATTAGAGGATACAAATGTAATTATACAAAAATGTAAAATTAAAGTAAATGTAGTAAAAAATGGAAAAATAGTATGAAAATATGAGGTTTTATCTCTTTATTAACATATAATGTATTATTTGCTTCAGGGGTAAAGGTCTGTGAATCATCAGTTTTACAGAATTCACAGCACTCACCATAGCACATACCCTCCCCAGTGTCCATAACCCAGCCACTCTATCCCTACCCCCCTCCCAGCAACCCTCAGTTTGTTGCCTGAGATTAAGACTACAATTAAGTATTTATAGCAAAAATTAGCACACTGTGGCCTAAGGGTCAAATCTAACTTGGAGCCTACTTTTATAAAGTTTTATTGAAACACAACCATGCACATTCATTTATATATTGTCACTGTCTGCTTATACTTTACAAGACCGAAGCTGAGGAGTTGTCATAGATACTGTACTGCCAACAATGCCTAAACTAGAAGGATCAAGATGGATTAATCTTAATCCTCTCTAAAAGTAAAACATGAAACACTAGCAACATTTGTACTGAACTCCATCACAACAACCCTCATCATGATTATGGACACTGATCTGAATATTACTTAACATTGCTTTACAATTATATATGAGAGATAAATAAGAAGTATAGCTGTTAAAGAGGAGAACAAAACTATTATTTGTACCAAATATGAAAACATATGGGAAAGTAGGAAAAAAATGTACAATTAATAAGATAATTCAGTCACTGAGTAGAATATTAATATTAACAAAAACCCATAGCCTTCCTTTACTTCATCCTTAACTGGTTAAAAGATGAAATTGTGAAGTTTTTCTTTTCAGTAGCCAAAACACATAGGTTATCTAAGAAAAACACTAAGGAAATCTAGTTTTTTTACAAATGAAAACTTCAGAATGAATAAAGACACACATCAAGTGTTGAATTGTGGAAGATTTAACAAAATCAATAGAGCAATTCTTTCTAAAGACACTTAGAATATGAAACAATTTTAGATTAAAAAAAGATTAAAAAATAATTTTATTACCTGACAGAGGAATTTAAATTGTGGCAAATCCACAAGTTTGAAAGCTAACAAATTTGAGAGGAAATAAGTAAAAGAGAGCAGTTGCCCTTTCAGATATTAAAATATATAAAAAACTACAATAAGTAAAACTGGTGATAGGATCAACAAGTCATTCAATGGACAAAGATACAATATTAGAAAAAGGCCTTAGGATATACAAGTAACTAGTAAATGATAAAAGATGCAAAAGAAACTGGGGATTAATTAATGACTATTATGACTTAGACAAAAATGAGGCTTAGAACATCATCTTCTCACAACTTAAATTAAAATGAAGTTCAGAAGGATGGAATAATTAAAAGTAAAAATGAAATAGTGGTTGCTAAAAATTTGGTCTCCTATGAAAGGCTGAGCATATGACAGTTTAGAGAAACTCATCCTCTCTTAACTGAGCCTGGCATGTAAAAGGACCTCAACAAATGTGTGCAATGAACTAATAAATATATTTATTCATTTATAACTAATAATCAATTAATACAACCTGCATCTACAAAATCTTCATTAATCATACCTTGTTGGGCTCTGAAGCCATACTGGAATTCAAAAAGTATGGAATAGATTTCTGATCAAAATCTAGGTTGCAACAAATATTATTAAAGAGATTTTTAAGATAAGGTATTTTGTATTATCTTCTACAAGGAACTGGTAATAATCCACATTTGAAATCACCAACTATGATGGGAAATTCCCAGTTTTAACAATGAATTACAGAATTCAATCACATATTATTCTAACATCAATATAGATATCATTAGAGTCATATATCTATCCATTTCTTTTAATAATTTCTCCATCAATATTTACATTTAAAGAACAATGACTATTTCCTAATTCCTTTGGAGCTCTGCTTCCATATTTTGAGTCCTCCACGAAATGGGTAAATGTTAAAAATTACAAATTTTCAGCTCTCATCTTGCTACTGCTTCCTTCAGATTATAGACATACAGCATTTTGTCAATGTGCTTTCTTGGTATTTATTGCCTATTTTAAAAAGCATTAATAAGAGCTTAATATGTGCTAGACATTGAGCAAAGTTATCTCATTGTGTAATTTTGGCTAACGTCTGAGCTCAGCTAATCAATATTTAATATAAACATTTCTTCATAAAAATAAAACAATCTGGGTCACAGCTTCTAGAAACTACTCGTTTTACAAAATTACTAGGAATTTGAAATAATGACTATTATTTATTACCAGTTTCCAGGGATGATGAGCAATCATCATTAATTTATAATTTCTAATCAACCATCAAAATTTAAACAACTTTAATATTATCTAAGCTGGAATGTAACATAGAATTTCATTGAAATTACTGGGTTTTTTATTTACCATATTCTTACTGTGGAATTCTGTATTATGTCTAGGATGATACACAGTATTTATTTATCATCCCTCATAAATCATACCCCTTCTCCAGTTTCTTTTCAGTTCTTACTCTTTTCTGAACTGACTCCAATTTTCTGACATATTTCCAATATTGAACTGCCTAGGAATTTATGTGATGTTCAGGCTAGATGCAGTTGCTGTGGGGCAGACCCACAAAACATCAGGTGGGGAAAAGGTTTGGACAAAGATCCTGCAGTATTTCCTATTGGCCTATTCTGGTAGGTCTCACTTCCTCTAAAGAAGTTATACTACAATACACTAAGGGGGTTGAGGAGATAATGGAGAAAGGAAGTGGTTAGAGTGGCTAGGACATGGAAAAACAGAGAATAAAGAAAATAAAAATCACCAATGACTAATGCTTTAGTTATTTAAAGAATCGTTTAATGATAAACATACCCTAGATTTTTTTTTCATTTCTAACCGCTATTACTCTGCATATAATTACCTACACAGCATTGTTATAATTTTCAAATACTCTTATGTGGCCCTTTATCCAGAGCTACTAAAAACTGTTTCCCTTTTCTACATTATGGATCAGTAATTAACTACTCCCCAATTGTCACCTTCTCCTTTTCTCATCTTTACAACACTGGTAATTCTATAATAAGCAATTGAACTTCTCTTTCTACCCGCTAGCCTCTGTACTAATACAACACAAGCACACACCCACGTGCACACAAATATACTTACACTTTCCATGTTTGTCCAATCTCCTCCCTTTACACTCGTATTGCCTGCAATCTCAGTTGCTCACACCCCCACTTACAAAGAAAATGCACACCTAATCTGTGCAGTCTTTTTCTTTTCAGTTAAAAGAAATATTTGCCTGTTACACCACAACTTTTCAAACACCAATTTTTCATCATGTTATATAATTGGACCACCATTAGACATCCAATTGAGGAAGAAAAAAAAAACTACATTCCACAGAATATTCAGTATCAGTAGAAATAAGTTAATAAAGTTTCATAAGAGCAAGAACCATATCTGATTTTCCTCTCCAGTGCATGGCCAATGTTGGTTGTTTGATAAATGTTCTTTGAATAAATGAATTTAAGAGATCTAAGGTAGCCAGGAGAAAAATGTTTATTGAGAAACATATTCTCAAAGTGGTTAAAAGTGATCTCTGAGAACTAATGGTCTAGATTCAAAACCTATCTATGCATTTACCACGTAGCACCTCAAGCAAGTTCTGAACCTTTCTGTGCCTCAGTTTCTTCATCTGTAAAATGGGGGTAGCAATAGTACCTGCTTTATAGGGTTAATATTAAGATTACATAAGTTAATACATGTGCAAATTTAGAATTTGTATCACACATATGTTGTCTTATTTTTAAACAACTTCTCAATCTTCCCTTAATTAAAACAACTCATTTGTCTTCATTTCTGGAGGAAGATGGTTTGGTCCTTAGAGGCTCATTCTTCCTTCACTTTCCTAACATTTATGGAAACCACGTTTTTTGAAATGATTTGTTTGCTCTGGGCTAAAATGGAGATACAAAGAAGGCAAAATGTAGTGGTACGTGAACTAATGGAAGAGCACATTTACTGAGGCAAGTGAGCAAATGGACCAGAAAATTATGTAAAGTGAGTTACAAGATACTCTATTTAGCCTAGTGCATGAAACATGGGGTGAGGAGTTAGAAGATTTAGGTTTGAGGCCCAACCTTGACATTAGTAACTCCTTTACTTTGCACAGGTTATCATTTCAGGGTATCATTTTTTCTCATATGTCAACATGTCATAAACCTCACAGGGATCACGTGGGAGTGAATAAGAAAATTATGTTAAAACATATAAACTATAACATGAGTTCTATATTCTAAATTCTGAATGCTTTATATAAGGTATACTTGTCTTTTTCTTTCAACTTCCTATTTAATTGATTCCCTAACTAATCCTGAAACAATACTAAATCTATTTAAATATCATTCCTAACTCTTTTTAGACATATTATTTGCCACACTACATTACAAATACTAGAGTTAATAGACTATAGACTGCAGTTCTGTGAATCCAATTGTTATATTTCTTTACATAAGTCATTCATTTTTAATTAAACTTCTGGTCTGCAAACATATTACTGTACTTCAAAACAGAATGATTTTAGTGGTGTTTGATTTTCTTTGTCATGAATTAAATTGTATCAACTCTTGATGAATAGCACAATCTAATAGAAACAGGAAGGGCAATCTGTGAACACGCGACTATAGCTCTGTTCAAGCATCCAACAAGTGCATACCTATGAAGTGCCAGGCGCTGTACTAGCAGCTGGGAACATAACAAGAGACAAGATCATCCTGGCCCTGCCCTACACAGAGCACAATCTAGCGAAGGAGATGTATAATTAAACAAGATAGCATGAAAATCTGTAAGAATAAATGTTATAAAAAGTCATTACCTAGCATCTTTGGAAGCTAAAGGAAAGATAACTTGGCCAAAAAAAAAAAAAAAAAAAAAAATCAGGGAAGTGGAGGAAGTAACTTCTTGCCAACACTTGAAGACAACCCCAGGGGAGATAGTGATTTCATGGTAGAGCATAGTACAGTTAAAAAGTAACATATCTTGGGTATTGGTAGTATAAAAAGTGATGGAGAGGGGCGCCTGGGTGCCTCAGTGGGTTAAGCCTCTTCCTTCGGCTTAGGTCATGATCTCAGGGTCCTGGGATCAAGCCTCAAATTGGGCTCTGTGTTCAGCAGGGAGCCTGTTTCCTCCTCTCTCTCTGCCTGCCTCTCTGCCTACTTGTGATCTCTCTCTGTGTGTCAAATAAATGAATAAAATAAAAAGTTGTGGAGAAACATTATAAAAAGGAAAGCAGGAGATAGGTCATAGAGATCCTTTAGAGCAAGCTCAGCAACTGTGGAAGTCTTTTGAAATACTTTAAACAAGAGCATGGCATGATCAGATTTGTTTTAGGAGTCTAGATTTGTCTGCTTTATAAAACATGTGTTCTTTATGAAAGTTTCCTAAAAGCAAGATGGTTGTAAGAGAGAGCACCTGGAATTCTACTGCTGGATCCCATGTGGCTTTGGCAAGGGTAATTGCTATGGAAAACTTATTTATGGTGGAAAAGTGTCTAAATTTGATGATTCTTTCACTGATCCATTCAGCCATTCATTTACCAGTACTGATTAAAAATCTACTTGGTTAGGCAGTGAGCTATTGCTATGGATGTTGCCTTAAACAAGACATGTGTGCCTTCATTTGTATAAATCTAACAGAATAACTAGGTAGAAATGACTAGTTTGCCATTTGAGAAATGAAATGGTTTCTTCCCTCACATCTTTCACCAAAATATATTTTTGCCCAAGTGGAGATGTCCAATAGATCACTGGGGAAGTGGGACTGGAATTCAGGAGAGGTCTGGTACTGATACACAGACTAGGAAGTCCTCAGCATATGGATGGCATCAGAAGATGATTCTAAGTAGAGAATGCACAGTGGCACAGGCAAGGAAATAGAAAGAAAGAGTGAGGAATGCCAGTTTTAAGGGAAGAAGGGTGGAATGCAGCATTTAAAAACAGATAAGAAGTCATGGCCAGAAGACATGAATACACACTTCTCTAAATGGATAACAGACATGAAAAAATGTTCATCATCATTAGCCATGAGGAAGATTCAAATCAAAACCACACTGAAATACCACCTTACACCAGTTAGAATGGCCAAAATCAACAAGACAGTAAACAAGTGTTGGAAAGGATGTGGAGAAAGGGGAACACTCTTACACTGTTGATGGGAATGCAAGTTGGTGCAGCCACTTTGGAAAACAGTGTGGACATTCCTTAAGAAATTAAAAATAGAGCTACCCTATGACCCTGTAATTGCACTACTGGGCATTTATCCTAAAGATACAGATGTAGTGAAAAGAAGGGCCATCTGTACCCCAACATTCATAGCAATAATGGCACAGTTGCCAAACTGGAAAGAACCAAAATGCCCTTCAAAGGATGAATGGATAAAGAAGATATGATCCATATATACATTGGAGTATTGTGCCTCCATCAGAAGGGATAAATGCCCAATTTTTGTATCAACATAGATGGGACTGGAGGAGGTTATGTTGAGTGAAATAAGTCAAGCAGAGAAAGTCAATTATCATATGGTTTCACTTATTTGTGGAGCATAAGGAATAACACGGAGGACTTTTGGGAGAAGGAGAGGAGAAATGAGTTTGGGGGAAATCGGAGGGGGAGATGAACCATGAGAGACTGTGGACTCTGAGAAACAAAGAGGGTTTTGGGGGGGTGGGGAGTTGGGTGAGCCTGGTGGTGGGTATTAAAGAGGGCACATATTGTATGGAGCACTGGGTGTGGTTCATAAACAACGAATCCTGGAACACTGAAAAAATGAAATTAAATTAAAAAAAAAAAGAAAAGAAAAGTCATGGCCATTGCTGCTATAAACATTCGGGTGGTGGTGCTGTCCTAAAAGCCGAGGAAAGAGAGTTTCAAAAAGTAGAGTGTGCTTGGGGGACCTTGGTGGCTCAGTCAGTTAAGCATCTGCCTTCAGCTTGGTCATGATCTCAGGGTCTGAGATCGAGCCCCACATTACGCCCCAGCACCAAGTTGGGCTCCATACTAAGCAGGGAGTCTGCTTGTTCCCCTTCCTCTCCTTCTTCCCCCTCCTCCTGCCCATGTTCTCTCTTTCTGTCTCAAATAAATACATAAAATCTTAAAAAAAAAAAAAAAGTAGAGTGTGTTTAACAGTGTCAAACACAACACAGAAGTCAAAAGTAAGAATTTTCTATAATATTGAATTTATCAGAATAAAATCCACTATGACTATGTGGAAAACAGTTTCAGGAAATAGTAGATTGGACATGGGATTTCAGTGGACAGAAAATGTTTTTCTTTATATTTTATAAATTAATATCAAATGCTATGAATTTTTTAATATCAGAGGAAGACATTTGACACAAATCTCCTAACTAGATGGCTGTTTCCACAACTGTCTTCCACCCCAGATGTGCTCTAGTTTATCCATATCTCATATGAAGGATGGCACCTAGAAATGAACAGGATTCCAGTTATGATCCTATCTGCATACTTTATTAGACATTGGCATGACCATAATTCTGATTAGCTTCTGTGGTAAAGACAGGCTAGTTCATGGGGAATCAAATCTCATTAGTAACTCATTAGAGCTTGTTACCTTTTTATTCACTAAATCTTTGGTACATTTATGCTCTTTTTCTATGACCCTTCACATGTAAGTTGTCATTTTAATCCTAATCAAATATTTTTATTACAGATTCAACTCATTGTTCAACCTAAGACTTTTTGAAGAAAAAAACCTATTCATTTAACAAATGCTTTGTGCTTTTTACTATTGTGTAAACCAGACTGATACCATATTACACAAATTGCCAAGATAACCACTCTGCAACCCAAAACCTTTTAAGCACAGCCTCTTCCCGCTCCCACACACACACAATTTCTCTGTTTAACCACACCACATCCTTGGGGGCATAATGTCTGATCTGTTCTGATAAAATGACTATGATTCTCAAACATTTCCTCTTGGGTGGTCTCAAGGCAACTCCCCAGCCTTTAGCACTGTAAAGGTAGGTCTTAAGGAAGTGAGGTTGTAGAGACATACTCCTCTTGTGGGGGCCAAGCCCTGTTTCTGTCACCAAGCCTTCTTAATAAGCCATTTCTTGTCAAACTGTAGTTAGTTTTTTTCTTTGGTCTTACAGCTCCTTTTGCCTTCAGAAGTTATTTTTGGGTATACCTCCCTTTCATGGACAACTATGCCAAGCAATGACCAATTTTTTGTTTAGCTTACTTTCTAACCTCTGAAGTAGTTCACATGTCATTCATTGTTCATCCAAATCATTATTGAAGATATTGACCATGGAATAACCAAGGATGGAGCCCATAGCACACCATCAAGGATCATCTTTCCTTCAGATAACAATCCATTTAGAAGTATATTTAGTTTGTTTTGTGAGATTAAGAGTCACTTATGGTTTGTCTCCCTCCCAATCCCATCTTGTTTCATTTATTCTTCTTCTACCCACTTAAGCCTCCATGTTGTATCACCACTCTGAGGGTTGCTGGGGGGAGGGGGTTTGGGAGAAGGGGTTGGGATTATGGACATTGGGGAGGGCATGTGATTTGGTGAGTGCTGTGAAGTGTGTAAACCTGGTGATTCACAGACCTGTACCCCTGGGGATAAAAATATATGTTTATAAAAAATTAAAAAAAAAATTTAAAAAAAAAAATTTAGAAGTATATTTAGGACATAATCACTCTATCAGTAAGTTACTAACTTGCCTGCCGGTACTATCACATAAACAGTCTCCAGACTGTTCAATAGTTTAGCATTAGACACCCTCAAAAGCTTTGGTGGGCAGTTATTTAGTTACACCGTTTCTATCATATTTCTTTCAGTGACCTGTCTAGTGAACATAACAAAAAAAATTACAGCTGTAACGTTTTAGTAGGATTGACCCAAGCTAGTTCATAGTGGTTACCACTTTATTTTTTGTATACTCATAAATTATTTTAGATAATATAGTATAGAATGCTTTAAGGTAAAAAATGTAGGTCACTGGTCTATAGTTTGTAGAGTTGCCCTTTCTCAATCTGAAAAAAATAAATAAATAAAGTTAAAAAAAATTTGGAACTCCAATCTGCCATCATTTCTCTTACAATAATATTACTTGTCAATCCTATCAGTGTTCTGGGATTTAGCTCATCCATATCAAAAAACAGAAATATATTTAGATTATCTATTTGCTCACAAAAATACGTTCAATTTTCTTAGGCTTAAATTGTTTTTAACTATATTCTCTGTCTCATTCATTTCAAAAAAAAAAAAAAACAGGAATAAACTCATGGTTTCTCCATTTTCTTTCTGTTATAGTACTTTATATTAGAGGTCTCCAGTAACCCATACCATCCTTATTGCAATGTTGAAGCATTTTTTTTTTCTACAGTCCATTTAGAAAACTACCAAAATTATTGTACATTAGTATGCACTTGAATTCAAGTTTCAGATATTTTTCCTTAGTTGCTTCTGCTTCAGAACAGTTTTTGTTATTGTCAGGAATAACTTGAATATCCCTGATGGAATTATTGGGAAGACTACATTATCTATTATTCAGTAGGCTTGCTTGAGCTTCTCAAAACCATTGCTCTGGATAATTAATAAATAAACCTGCCAATAAAATAATTCATGTGGAACCAACAACAAAATAAATACATTTATTTGCCAAAATTTTCCTGCAGAAGCTTTATTAAAAGAGACTCTATTATTTTCTTTTTTTTAAATTATTATTTGATGCTTAGCCTTAGGTTCCAGGTTACCTAGTCCATCAAATAAAATACCTCTTTTCTGTTACAGTCATCATAAGAGGACAGAGTGTAGCATTATTAAAAAGTGGTTCATCGCTTGTTATGGCAATACACCTTTGAAGGGCACAGAAATTATTTTAATTGGATAAATTAGATGTTCTTTGTGTCCATATGGAGTGTTGAATTTAATGATTTGGTTGAATGGATGTCAGTGTTTCTGTTCAATCTTTCAATTAAACTAATATTAATCTTACATTTTCTAAAGAAAGCTTAATAGCACAAGATAACTATGATATCTCTGGGACATACAGTAAGGTCACTGGATATAAATGAGCCCACATTGTTTTTCTGAATAATTCTGTAGCAAAGAGAGAAGCTGTGGAAATTGTAGCTATACTAGCTTTTTCCCCATTAATCTCTTCAGACCAACACTGGAAGATCTATGTCTCTCTTTTGTCACATTGTTATACCTGGCACTCAATTACACTGCTTCATAAGGAGCATTTGTAAAATCACGAGTTAATTTCTTGTTTGGTCTGTTTTAACCCACAAAAATCAAGACAGCCTTTCCCAACAAATGTTTTTCTATTTCTAGAAGGTCTATTGCAAATTATAATGTCTTTATTTGTTTTTTAAAACTAATTTGATGTGACTTACATAAAATTTTAATCACATATTATCATGCTAGAAAACAGAATGGGCATGGGTTTTCTTTAAGAATTATATGAAAATGGGGGCACTTGGGTGGCTCAGTGGGTTAAGCCTCTGCTTTGGGCTCAGGCTGTGATCCCAGGGTCCTGGTATCAAGCCCCACACTGGGCTCTCTGCTCAGTGGGGAGCCTGCTTTCCTCTCTCTTTCTGCCTGCCTCTCTACTTGTGATCTCTCTGTATCAAATAAATAAATAAAATATTTTTTAAAAGAATTATATGAAAATATAAAGCTATAAAATGCTGAAGTTGTTTTACATTGCTCATAAAATCATGAGATTTTGCGATGCTTCAATACAAAAATGATTGGGGTTCTAGGATAACAATTCAGAGAGGCTGCAAAATTACAAGGATATTTCAGCACTTCTGTGAGCATTTCCATTCAGAGGTGTTAGACCAGCATGAGTCACTGAGCAATTTGCCTGGTATTTGAGGGAAAGCTTTGTTCTTTCAAACTGAAGACCTCTTTAAAATAGGAAGAAACTCCAGTAATTTTAAATACAATATGTACCATATATGTCCAGAAGTCCAATTCATTCTCTAAATAAAAACATTACAACTTTTAAAATATAAAAGACCTATGTACAACAGAACAATCTATCCCTTCTAATTCAAATGTCAAATCACTCTAGCTATTATTTCTCCTAACCTGAGATTCTTGGAGATAAGGAATTGTTCTGATCATTTAAAAAGAAAACTATCATTTCTTCTAAACTTCTCTTGGGTTATTACTCTAAAATTATCTCTGAATTTCTTTTCAAGCATCCAGTAACCTTTGGAAGCCATACTGAATTTAGACAAATTGTGTACTGGTATATAAACATACAAACTATATCTTCTCAAAAGTTATATTTGGAAATAAAGCTATGTGTTTAATAAATATATGTATGTGTATATATATACCTCACACTTCATATATATATAATTCTTCTGGACCTATTTATACATCTATAAAATGGGAATAATAATATCTACCTTAAGAGCTTATAGAATTTATATAATGTATGCTATTACACTGCCCAATATGTAGAATAAATGCTATTTTGATATCATCAACATTATCCTTATAATAACCACTGTCAATCTGAAATTTCATTGGAAACATTTGGTTCCAACTGTAGATCTAACACAAACTTGATCATCTTGAGCAGATTTACTCCCATTTTGTGGTTTCATCATAAATTATTAATAGTTTTATCTGGATTGCAGATTTTTTTTTCCATTTCAATTTTTATCCTTTTTCTCAACTATGTTATCTGATTTTTACATTGATTACACATTAGTTCATTACTTACATAAAACAAGAACTGATACCATGTATTATATCACCAAGCATGCAGGCACCTGTGTATTTATAACTGCACTCATAAGCAATGGTGAGATAATTATATAATTCTGAGGAACTGAAAAAAGAAGACAGCATCTAAAGAGATTCAGAAGTTACATGAGATACAGATGATAAATGCAGATTATGAAACATCTCATGAGTCACAAATTCCTTCTATACCTTCAGACTTAGCTGGAGTTAGAAGGGAGGCCACTTGTCTCTAAGTTTCTCCAGTGTTCAGAACAAAACATACTGAGGCACAGCTGGTGCTCAAACACTTTTGTTGCATGAATGGGCAAAATGTGCACTGGTATTCCAAGTCAGTTAGCGGCTCAGTTTATGCAGTAAAATTGGACTGGAGAATGAGACTTGGGTCAAGATGTTTAACCCAGGTCTTCTGATCCTAATTCTACTTCCTTTAAATCTTAGAGTCCAATTATCCCTAACAATTGTGTGGATAAATAAATGGAACTGAAAAAGATGAAGATAGTCCTGACTGGCTCACACATTCAATAAAGGTGAAAGAGGTTATACAGGATAGTAGAATCAAGGCACCTGGCTTAAGCCTCTTGACC
Source organism: Mustela lutreola (assembly GCF_030435805.1). Lineage (NCBI taxonomy): Eukaryota > Metazoa > Chordata > Mammalia > Carnivora > Mustelidae > Mustela > Mustela lutreola. The sequence goes on from NC_081295.1 coordinate 33,270,159, forward strand.
TAAGCCTTGTACTCCAATCCAATTTCCCCTGTAGTGGGGATTATCAGGCACATGTACAGTAATTAATACATTGTTCCTTTGTTCCCCATTAGACTACCATTCTTTAACAGATTGGCTTCTTTGAAAGGAAGCCACGAGTTATGGAAGGCCTTGAATTCCAACAGGTATTATAAAAGCACCAAAGATAGGAATCCACATTAGGGGCAAAATAATTAACTGTAAAGAATCTCTGGAGTGTGTCAGCACAGAGTTTTAAAAAGTGGGCAGATGTAATCAGGTAAAGAGAAAAGTAAAGATTTTTCTGCCAAAAGTCACCCTGACAAAGTAAGAGACAAAACATCATGTGAACAGGGAAAAAACAAGCAAGTCTAGAATGCTAAAGAATAATTTACAAAACAGAGAAGCCTAAGAAATAAAACCAGTGAGGCTGACACAGTTCACATCATGAGAAGATTTAAATGTCAAATGAATGTGCTTAGCCTTCTCTATGAACAATGAAAAATCATTAAAGAAATGTAAAGAGAGAGAATACCAGTGGTTAGGTGGGAGAGGGGAGAGAAAGCTGAAAACAGGGATATCATTTTGGAGACTATAACAGTCAAAGGCCAGAGATTATCAAACTTGGGTATCAAGATGTGCTGCATCAATACATATTGAATCAGATTTTGAAAAATTTGAAGTACCATTCCTTGAAACTTTTGAATTTAATCTAAAGGGTAAATGAAAAGACAGGATCCTAAACAATATTTAGAATCATGCTGAATGTGGCTTCTCTATGTTTATTGGACAACATTGTCATCAGGAGCATAGAGACTAAGAGTTAGAGAAATTCTGGATTTTGGACTTTCTGCTTGACCAGAAACTAGGAATTTCACTGAAGTGGATTAACATACCACAATGCCAAGAGAAATCACTGAAAAGAGAGAAGAGATTTCCAATGCAACCCTGAAGGAATCCAATAGTTGCTCTTCCACACTTTCATCAAATGACACAATATGATGGTTCAATCTGTGGCATAATGATGGCATCCTGTGACTTCGATTTATTCTTGTGCTCCTTGGTGTGAGATGTGAAATATCTGTAGACAAATATTGACATGCTAAGGATCAATTTAAAAGCATGTATTTCATATGCTTTAGGAATAGAAACAAGAAAGAATCAGTATAATTTTCTGGATTTGATTTGATAGATCTGAATGCAAATCTCAGTGTAATTATTTATTTGGTCATAGCCAAAATTATGTAAAACTTCTGGTATGCCTCTGAAGATCACAATCAATCTCCATTTCTTTTTCTCCCATATATAGGTCTGGATCTGCTTGTGAGTTTGTTTTGTTTTATTTTATTGTGCCTTGTTCCAGACAAGAGTTGAGTCTATTATCCTAGAAGCAGTCTAAACTTCAACATTCTTAAGAATAATTTATTGTTTAAAAAGTGGCTTAAAGTTAAACATTATGGGACATGTGGGTGGCTCAGTCAGTTAAGTGTCTGCCTTCAGCTTGGGTCATGATCCTGGGGTCCTGGGATCAAGTCCTGCATGCGGCTTCCTGCTCAACAGGGAACCTGCTTCTCCCTCTGCCTGCTGCTCTTCCAGCTTTTGCTCTCTCTCTCCATCTCTCTCTGACAGATAAATAAATAAAATCTTTAAAAAAATTAAACATTAATAAATAGTTTGATTTATGAAAGTTAATTTGAGGTTTTGAAATAAAACTATTAGAGTAAATCAACTGAATTTTTAAATTAAAATTTCATAACAAGTATATCATTTACATTTCAGAGTTTATCACAACAAGGCAAAGACGAGAAAATAATGTAATTTCCTAGAGATAATGTAGATTAGAAATAAGTTTCTGATAGAACAAGAAATTTTAAGCCTAGAATTTATTGAAATTTTTACTAATTGCTAAATTTAGTCTATATTTCTAAAGTGAGTAGAACACTTCATATAATTATTTTATGCAAGATTCACAATCTCTAAAATTTCTAGTATCTTCAAAATGCTTTAAGCATTTGACTGCACAATGCTTTAAAAACAATACAAAATTGTTTTAAGATACACATAAGATGGTTCCAAGCATTGAACACTGACTAAAAACTCACAAAATAATAAACATTTCATTCATTAAACAATCCATTTCTGTTAGAAATACATATACAATATTTTCTGCATTTCCACCTTCCTCTAATTCATCATTGTGAATCTTCATGGAATTTTTAATGGTCTGTAATCCTTTATTACTTATTTCATATTTCCTGGAAATCATAATTTTCACCAACAGTTTTGTTTCTAACTGGAGGAGGCATGCAAACCTACCCTTGGGTATTTTCTTCATGGAGAAATAGAAATGACTCAAACACTGAGAACTAAGCTGTGGGAAGGACTCTGGTTACCTGTGATTTTTTTTTTTTTTTAACCTGTGATAGCAGTGTAATGGGATATGGTTTTCTTCCAAAATCTGAGTCAAAAAGATCATATAACTTAATTGCTCAAGATTCTATGGCACTTTTCTTCTGATACAAATGTGAAATCACAAACATCACAGCAAAATATCACCTAATTATAGCAACCAACATAAAATTACATTGTACACTGATGCTCTCATGAAATGTAAGAATCCCACTCCCCATCTTGTAGCAATGTTTGTAATTACCTTTAGATTCTTTCTTTCTTTTTTTTTTTTTTAAGATTTTATTTATTTATTTGACAGACAAAGATCATAAGTAGGCAGAGAGGCAGGCAGAGAGAGAGGAGGAAGCAGGCTCTCTGCAAAGCAGAGAGCCTGATGCAGAGCTCGATCCCAGAACCCTGGGACCATGACCTGAGCCAGAGGCAGAGGATTTAATCCACTGAACCACCCAGGCACCCCCCTTTAGATTATTTCTTAAAAAAAAAAAAAAGACAAGAAAGCATTTCTACACAAAGCTAACAAGCAAAATATCTGTGTATCTTGGAAAGCATGAATTTATAAATAGCAACTGTGTATGATTTAAGTCATCAACAATCAATCATTCACGTTTATTGAACATCTATTATGTGTAAATCATTGTTTCATAGCTGTGATGGGAGAACCTTGACCAATCAATAATTCAACTGTGAAAAACAAGCCCAGAGTTGTACTGATTCTTTCTAGTTTTCTATACCCTAGATTTATATTCATGCTATTAAACTGACCCTGGCATTATGAGATTTAATTAATCCATTAATTCTAAAATTACAATACGATTTATATGTTAGAAAATATTGGCTAGAGATGCATCCACAGTGTTTCATTCATAATCTAATCTTAAAGGTACCCTTCCATGTCACAGTTAACTGATGCCCTGATCTTTCAGAGACAAGATACACAAGCAGTTGCTGACTCCCAATTGATTTAGCCATTCTAGGTTTAAGAATATCATGGTTCCCACCTCTCTATGAACCATTATTCTTACTACACTTAATTCCTTGATTCCTCTCAGGTTATTCATAAATATTTTATCTACTGCAGAGTAGCTTTTAGCTTAGCTGGATTAATTTACACATGGTCTGTACCAGTTCTTCTAAGATCACTCATGTGGCTTGACTCAATTAACTACACTGTTTACCAAGCACTATAAAAGAAAAAGAAGCCTGTTTATTTGCATGTTTGTAAATCAAAAACTCAAACTATGGGATTAGCACCCAACTGATCATTCCCAAATGTCTTATACTTGGCTCAGAATATTCCTACAATGTGTATTTATACCCTTGAGTTGGATATGGCTTATAATTAATCCATTATAAAGAGGAACTCCTGGACCATGAACCATGATATCTTTATATTCCTATCTACCTATCCTATCCAGTGAAAGCTAGAACAGGGTAGGGACACAAGTCATCATCTAAGAAGAATATATATCTGTAAGATATATTGTAGCGGCTGTGATCTGAACAAGGTATCTTCAGTCTACTCCAGTTCCTGACCTCACTGCTTACAGGAGATCATCAGAAGAATAGAGCTGTGTGCTATGGGTATTGCAATGGGGAGAGAGAGTGGTTTATTTCCTCCTTGGTTCAGCCTAAATATTATTAGCTCAGTTGACAATTTTACCTAAAAGGACAAATTTTTACATGGGATTTTTCTTTGGCTTTTTCATATTGTCTATCTCCAATACATCCCTTATCCTTATCCTCAGAAGATGGCCTATTTCTCTGAGATAATAAAAACAATCAGAAACCTTCCATAGTCTTTCACTACCAAGTCAACCCACTCATTTGCATCCAAATGCATATACTCTAACTTTCAAACTTTTATGGATAAACTGTTTTTGACCCTACTTAATGCTAATACCTTTATCTATGTATTAGATCCTATCCCTTTCACCTTCACAAGGACATTATTCCAGAAATTTTCCTCTTTCTCCTACACCATCATTTTTTTTTCTCTTTTGGTTTTTTCCCCCTCAAAACAAAATATGTTATTTCTCCATTTAAAAACAAACAAAAAATATGGTCAACTAATATTTTATAGGGGAAACAAGAATACTCATTGGAGAAAATAATTAGCAACTATCTTTTGGATATGACACCTAGTGTACTTTTTTTCATAATTATGAAGTTTTTAAAATTAAAATATAATGTATTATTTGTTTCAGGGGTATAGGCCTGTGATTCTTCAGTCTTACAGAACACCCAGAGCTCACCAAAACACATACCCTCCCCAATGTCCATCACCCAGACACCCCATCCTCCTGTCCCTCCTCCTCTAGACACCTAAAACACAAGCAACAAAATAAAAAAATAAACAAGTAAGACTACATTGAACTAAAAGCCTTCTGCACAGCAAAAGAAATAATCAACAAAATTAACAAATAGCCTGAGGAAAGGTAAAAGGTTACTTGCAAACTAAATATCTGATAAGGAATTAATATCCAAAATATATGAAAAATTCATATCACTCAATAGCAAAAGTAATGATAATAATAATCCAATTAAAAATGTCACAGGACATGGATAGACATTTTCCCGAAGAAGACATATAAATGACCAACAGTTGTATGAAAAGGTGCTTAACATCATTAATCATAAGGGATATGCAAATCAAAACAACAATGACATATCACCTCATGTGTGTTAGAAGAGTTAACACCAAAAAAAGATACGAGATAACAAATGCTGGCAAGGATGTGGAGAAAAGAAAATCCTTGTGTACTGTTGGTGGGATTATAGATTGAAACCACTATGGAAACAGGATGGAGGCTCCTCATAAAATTAAAAATAAGAACACCTTATGATCCATCAATTTCACTTCTGGGAATATATCCAAAAGAAAGGAAAACAAGATGTCAAAGAGATTTTGCATCCCCATCCCCATGTTCATAGTATCAGTATTTATAATAGCCAAGATGTAGAAACAACCCAAGTGTTCATTAACAGATAAGCAGATAAGAAAATGTAGTATATTCACACACACACACACAAATGCACACACACATGCACACACTCACACACACATACACACATGGGAATATTATTTAGTCATAAAAAAGAAAGAAATCCTGCAAAAACATGGACATCTTTACTTGGCCATTTAATATAAATTATAACTATAATTATAATAAAACTAAATCATCACTGTTTCAACAAAACTTGCTCTTATTTAATGTTTCCTTCATCGCAGTGAATGATAATTCCATATTTTCAGCTGTTCAAGCCAAAAAAACTTTCCACTTCTATCACTGATATCCCATAGCCAATCCTTCTGCAAATCTTGGTAGTTCCATCCTTCAAAATATATGTCATACCTAACCTTTTTAACTATTTCTACTGCTACCATTCTGAACCAAAACATAAATATCTCCCATCTAAGATTATTAGAATATTCACTTAATTAGTTTCCTTGTTTCCACCATGGCCCACTAAAGTCTATTCTCAGTACAGAGTCCAGACTAATCCTTTTAGAGTAGAAATTAGATCACCTGGCTTCTGGAACACTGAACTGTACTGGTTTTCTCCTAATTTAGTGTTTCTTCCCTCACAATATTCTTTACTCATTCTGCTTTCTCCCAAACTCTGAATGTTGGTGTGACACAGAGCTCAGTGCTTGGTTTTCTTCTTTTCTCTCTATCCTCAATTAGTGATCTCATCCAATTTCATCCACAAATATCATCTATACTGAAACAACTTCCAAGTTCATATCTCCAACTTGGCTACATAAATCCAACTGTCTGCCTGGTTCTTCTAGCTGGATATCAAATAGAAAACTCAAATTCATTATTACTGAAACTAAATGCCTTCCACTGTGTCTTTCCCATCACAGTCAATATCAACTTCATTCTTCCAACTGCTCAGCCCAAAAATTTAGAAACACATTTAACATCTCAATTTTTTTTCCACTTATATCCCCAAATTAGCAGTAACAACATAACCTAAAACATGTAAAAATGCAAATTCTTAAGCCTATCCAGACCTACTGAATCAAGAACTCTGGATGCGACCCAAAAATCTCTGTTCAACTAAGTTTCTAACTGATTCTCTTAGCTAACTCCCGATGTTTAAGATTGAGAACTCACTGTTCAAAAGAACATGGAGAATCTTACTGAGAACGAAAGCTCAGGGACAAAGAGTGCTTATTCAATTAAAACTTAACATGCTTTGTAGGTCATTGAGATAATCATAGCTGCTATTCTTAAAACCTCACTGGGGTCTCATGGAAGTTGGGAGAGTATGGATGTGTCATGGCTAGAACACGGCATGTGATATGATGGCCTGAGCTGAAAGACTGTTCTGCCTTCTTATCTACATATAACTGAGCCAAGCATTTCACATCTCTTGCTCCTATGAAATAAGGAAAATAATACTTAGAACAAGAGGCATTAGGAAGATTGAAGAAGGTTATGAATTTAATATTAGCATATTTAGTATTAGCATATAATATACATCACTAAAGACTGGTTTCTGATGACGAAATTGCTGTAGGTTCCTCTCTGACCTCTCTATCAGAGGAGCCATCTTTATTTCAAAAAAGTAAGTATAAAGTCCAAAGGCCAAGGATTGAAAAAAAAAAATCCCTGGGAAATACTCACTTTTTTATTTTTTTTTATTTTTTTTAAATTTTCTATAAAATGTTTAATTGCTTCCTCTGAATTTTAGTGCTACCTTCATGTTGCTGTCAGTTTATTTTTTTATTTTTTTGACTTTTACTCACTTTTATTGGAAATAGGAAGAACTGTCTCATAATTACTCCTTTGTCCCTATTTTAGGCAACTCCTGAAATCTCAATCTGTCCATAAATCCTTCCCTTTCTCTCTCTCTCTTTTTTTCTTCTCTCTTTTTTCCTCAAGATTTTGTTTGTCAGAGAGAGAGAGCGGGCACATGAGTTGTA